>NC_088804.1:40161413-40386413 GCF_011386835.1 Chrysemys picta bellii | reverse complement strand
TTGGCTGGGCTGCTTATGAAAGCTTGCACGGCCGCTCTCTAAGCTGGGCCCATGTGGTGGAGAAATGGAAGAGTTCTGACTCTAGTATGAAATGCACTTAAAAAGATCTAACCCTCCTTACTGACCCCTTACTTGTATATATAGGGCCAGGCTTGTACAGGGCACCACGGACACCTACATTTGCACATTCAGATACCCACTGTGCATCTGCAAATAAGGTCCATGCACCAGACAGGTTCTCCCAACAATGGATAACTGCACACAGATTGGGCCTGTGCGAATGTACATGCCTCACTTTAACATCTGACCCATAAACAGCAACTGTGGCATCACTTATATGAATTGATTATGTACAGGAATTGCAGATGTTTAGAGAATAGATATGTTTGAGATTCTCACCGATAAGGAGCCAGAAATCAGTGTAATAGGACATCGTAAGGAAAATAGCCAGATGGTCCTTGAGAGAATGGTCTGCCCAAGAGGACATATTTCTGGGCGACAGCTATGCCAGGAATGCAGTGTTATCCAATCTCTCACTAACACAAATTGATCTACAGCAATCAGAGAAGTGACTTGGTGGCAGTTTTGGCCTATTGCATGTGGCTGAGTGAAATCCCACTTAGTCATGTGTGACTGATTGGTATCAACGAAACTTCAAGCGCAGGGTTAGACTGATGCACTTGCAGGGATGTTGCCAAGTGAATTAGCAAACGAACGCCAGATAATCAAATATGAGACATGAGGTATTAAACTTTTGTCGGCGCCTTCATCCAATCTGCTCAATACCTGCACGTTGGGTTCCCTTTCACACTAACATTCGCTTTGCGCTTGGCCACCTTGTGTACGAAATTAACACAGGTGCTGCATTTCCTTCTGCAGTGAAACATCATGGGGCGGGAGCAGTGCCTTTCTCCCACACTCTGCAATCTTCTCTGTTTTTACATCTCTCCAACTACTCATCTTCCTGCCCCTGCTCATCTCTCCTCCAGGGAAACTGTCAGCTCAGCCATAACAACGTGTTTACGCCTGCTCTTGTCTTGACCACAGTTTACCGTCTAGCCTCAGGTTTGTTGTGGCTATTTCCTTGTGGGGGAGAAAAGAAAAAGCCAGTCATATGCCTCTGTAACTTCTGTGACAGGGTTCGGTCCCAGAGATCCCCTTGGGACTGTCACCTGATGTGCTGAGACTACCTCTGAGCCCATTTTCTCTGCCAGTTTGGGCCTCCAGATCCCTGCTTTGTTGAGCCAGACACGCAAGCCTGCTGCAACACAGACCTGGGGTCTGAACCACACCCCCAAAGCTGCAGACTTAACTGAAAACAGCTTAAGAAGTGCTCCAGTCTTCAGCACCCAGACACCTGGCTCCCAATGGGGTCCAAATCCCAAATACAGTGCCGTAACAAGGGCGAGGCGAGTGAGGCACTTGCCGCAGGCACAAAAAGCCGGAGGGGAGGGGGGGCAGAAAGTGGTGGAGAGAAAAAAAATGCTGCTGGGACGGAGATATTTATAACTCAGATGATCTCCCCCCCTGGCCCCACCTGCTGCCCCCCCCCCGTGCCTCCCGCCCCGACTTGCTCCCTCACCTTCCCCAGCCCCAGAGCAGAGAGTCCCTGTCTTTCCCCTGCAGCAACTGCTCCCGCAGGGTCCTAGTGCCCCCCACCTCGACTGTCAGGGCAGACTGACTCTGAGCCTGCCCTTCCCCCTCAGACCCTTCCCTTTTCCAATGGGACCCTCCAGGAGCACAGGGGATCCCCCTCCCTCCCGCCGCCTGCAGTCACCGCTCCTGCCCCATGCTGGGCAAGGAGGCAGCCCCATCCCTCACCCCCAGTGAAGCTACAGTCAGGGGCAACAGCAGAGGAGGAGGCGCACGCAGCGCCCCCTGGCACCCACCACGGGGGAGGCGAGGGAGATTCCTGGACCTGAGAGGGGCGACATGCAGTGACAGTGGTGGGGGTGAGTGTGCTGCTGGGGGGGGGGGGCGGGAAAGGGGGACTCCTCCCCCAGAACTTGCTGCTGCCGGCAGGGAAAGGGCTGCGGGGAGTCCTTCTCTCTGGCCCCTGTCCCAGAGCAGCCTGCCTGCACCCCAACCTCATCCCCAGCCCTGCCCCACCCCAGAGCCTACAGCCCCAGTCAGAGCTTTCACCCCCCCACCGCACCCTCAACCCTCTACCCGAGCCCTGAGCCCCTCCAGCACCCCAAACACCTTATCCCCAGTCCCAGATAGAGCTCTCATACCCCCACACCCCAACCCTCTGCCCCAGCCCTGAGCCCCTCCCACATCACAAACCTCCCATTCACAGCCCCAGACAGAGCCCTCACCCCGACTCTCGCCCTGAGCCCCTCCCACACTCCAAACCCCTCATCTGCAGCCACAACCCACAGCCCTCACCCCTGCACCCCATCTCTCCGCACCCCCTCCCATCCCCAAACTCCCTCCCAGAGCCTGCACCTCAGACCTCCTCCCTCACCCAAACTCACTTCCAGAGCCTTGGGCAGGTGGGGGCGGGTTCTGGGCACCACCAAAATTTCTACAAACCTGCCACCTCTGATCCTGCCCTGCAAACCTGAATTCCCAGCATTCTCAGGACACATGCTGATCCCTAGTGGCCACTGCTGATATCCAGCACCTCCCTCCTCTCTTAACCTGTGAGTCCCTCTCTGGATTGGAACTGGACTGGAACCAAAGACCATCTTGGAAGCAACATTACCAGCCCAAGCAGTCAAATATCATGAGTTGACCCCTCCAAAATCACAGGCTCTATCACCACCCCTTCATTCATTCTTCGGTGGCAATTTGGCGGCAGGCCCTTCCCTCCGAGAGGGACTGAGGGACCCGCCGCCAAATTGCCAGCCCTGGGGGAGGGCGCAATTTTATATTCTTGCCTCGGGCGCAAAAATACCTAGTTACGGCTCTGCCCAAATAAATCCGTTTTACTCTGTATAAAGCTTATACAGGGTAAATTCATAAATTGTCCGCCCTCTATAACACTGATAGAGAAATATGCACAGCTGTTTGCTCCCCCAGGTATTAATCACTTATTCTGGGTTAATTAATAAACAAAAGTGATTTTATTAAGTATAAAAAGTAGGATTTAAGTGGTTTCAAGTAATGACAGAACAAAGTAAGTTACCAAGCAAAATAAAACAAAACATACAAGTCTAAGCCTAATACATTAAGAAACTGAATACAGATAAATCTCACCCTTAGAGATGTTCCAATAAGCTTCTTTCACAGACTAGACTCCTTCCTAGTCTGGGCCCAATCCTTTCCCCGGTACAGTTCTTGTTAGTTCCAGCTCAGGTGGTAACTAGGGGATTTTTTATGACTGCCGCCCCCTTTGTTCTGTTCTACCCCCTTTTATAGCTTTGGCACAAGGCGGAAATCCTTTGTCTTCCTCTGGGTTACCCCCCTTCCTTCTAAATGGAAAAGCATCAGGTTAATGATGGATTCCAGTTCAGGTGACATGATCACATGTCCAGCGAGACTTCATTACCCATTCGCTGGCACACAAGTTTACAGGAAGTCTTACAAGTAAACAGAGTCATTTACAACCAATTGTCCTGGTTAATGGGAGCCATCAAGATTCTAAGCCACCATTAAGGCCCGCACTTTGCATAATTACAATAGGACCTCACAGTTAACTTCATATTTCTAGTTTTAGATAGAAAAATGATACATACATACAAATAGGATGATCACACTCAGTAGATTATAGGCTTTGTAATGATACCTTACAATAGACCTTTTGCATAAAGCATATTCCAGTCACAACATATCCACACTTATAAACATATTTTTATAAAAATATGGAGTGCAATGTCACAACTTCCTTTGCTTTATAAGCTACACGACCCTAGTTTGCAGAGAGGTCGAGCAGCTGCAAATCCCAAAGAAGTCAACTGCCATTAGTGACTAACCCAAAACCTGTTGAAATAAATGGAAAGATTTTCCTGGACTACCATTGGCTCTGGATTAGGCCCCAGAGCACTACGGGGATCTGTGGCCTGATTTTTTGTATTCCATAAAAACGTTCCCCTGTGCACACCATTCTATAAAAAACCATTTGCACATGCAAATGTAGGTGTGCAGGCATGTCCTATTAGAAGAGCTGAGCACCCGCAATTCCCATTGAAGGCCCTGGGAGCTAGGGTCGTTTAGTCCTCGGAAAGTTGGGTCAGGGATTTTTAGGAGCTGAGCCCCTGATGTGGAATTAACGGGGAATGTTAAAGGGACCAAAAGCAACCACAGCCAGCACATTCAGGCCAATCACCAGCAGGTTTCATTACCAACAAACCTGCACGTGCCTTTTCCAGTGTTGATAGCTAGCAGCATATCTGGATGGAAATAGAAGCTTTTAAGAGGAGCAGTGTAGTGTAGTGGGCAAGGCACTGGCGTGGGATTCAGGAGAGCTGGGGTCCATTCCAGCTCTGCTGGTGATTGTGGGCAATTGCTTTCCGTTCTCGTTTCTCTTCCCACGTCTTGGCTGTTTGATTCTAACCTCTTGGAGGCGGGGACTGTCTCTCACGACGTTTCTAGCACAACAGGGCCCTGATCTTGATTGGGCCGTCTAGGCACTACTATAACACTTGTAATAAATGTTGATAATAATATTAAATAAACAGCCACCATAACCCTGCCATATATAAGCTGAGATTTCTCAGCAGACTGATTAGTCCTTGAGATGTCCTAAAGCCATAAAGGTGGATTCATTTTTCGGATCCTCAAGTTCAGAATCCCAGTTTCATCTGACTCATGCTAAAGAGAGGGATCAGGTCTCAACTTTGGGGGTTAAGATCCAGGGATTTGTTCCTTTAAGTATTTCATGTATCACCAGAGTGTAAAGCTCTCTCTCCCTGTACACAAGCGAGCATGCCCTGCCATGTGTTCCTACTACATACCTCCACGCTATGGCTCTTTTTGAACTGCAAACCAATACTTATAGTTACTAAGTGGCTGTTTCAAATTTCAGCATAACTGCATATAGCGTAATGCACAGGAAACTGTAAGGGATGTTACTTTCCACACCGAGCGCCGGGTTAAATGCAAGTGCATACATGTATTCCCAGAGTTCATTCCAAACCCCCCTGGACAGGAGCACTGCTTCAGTATGATTGATAGCATTACCCAGGGCAGTCCCAGGATCAGAATCACAGCACATTGTAGTACATGACTAGGGTGCACTGATAGAGTTTGTGGAGGCCCGGGGGGCATCCCAAAGCTAAAATTGCAGGGGATATCCAGGGTTCTGGCAGGCCCAGATTAGAATCAGCAGTGGTATTACTCTGGCAGTGACGCTGTGAGGTCAAAATCTGGGTCAAAACATATTTTTTTGTAATCACAGAGTTTTAATAAACCGAAGGCCAGGTCTGCACTAGAAACTTTTGATGCTGTAGCAAAATTGATTAGGCTGGTGACTTTTCTATGCCAGCAAAACCCAAAATGTAGATGCAGTAATACTGGTAAAAAAGTGCTTTTGCTGATATAAACGATACTGGCTAAAGCACTTGGTTGCTGGTGTACACTGTCTACACTTCAGCCTGGTTTAGACCTCAGGCTAGCAGAAATATTTGCTTTGCTGTTTGCTTTCTGAATCCAATAAAAACCGTTCTTTAAAACAAACAGACCCTTGCCATTTTTGCAGCTCCAAAAACTGTAGCATTGGACCAATGCATGTATTACTTGTATTACTGTAGCGCCTAAGAGCTCCAGCCATGGACCAAGACCCCGATTGGGCTAGGTGCTGTACAAACACAGAACAAAAAGACAATCCCTGCCCCATGCATGAGAAACTGCAAGCGAAACTGACTATAAGTGGAACGAAAGTTGATGCTAATGGAAGTGGTAGCACTGACTAGAACCGGGCAGACTGTAGGACAGGGTAAGTTTTCTATCTGGGTACTTATCTGGCCCCTGGCTACCCTAGTATCCAAGCACGGCCAGCTTACTTCTGTTCTGAGCTGCTATTCCTGACCAAGGTTCCCCATGCAGCTTTGCCAAGACACGTCCGTGCTGACCCGCGGTTATATTTGATTTGATTTGGAAATATGTGAAATGTCTGTGAACCTGCCTACCCTTGCCGGTGAAAGAAACGCCAGGTGTAGATTGCCAAATGGTGCCAGAGGAGCAGCACCCACAGGACTCTTAGCAGCAGACGCCGACGTGAACACAGCTTCCTGGAACACATTGCCCCGCCGTCAGTGTATGCTGGGGCTGGAACGGCTACTGTGTAACTGGCATCAGCTCACAGGGAGCATGTTTCTCTGTTTCCCATAGAAACACACTGTTTATCCAAGCCCATTGAGCCTTCTGACCTTGCGGATGTGAATCTTAAGGGCTCAATTTTCCGGATATTTAGATCTAGAAAGATTGTGGTTATGTCAAATTAGGCATCTCGCTGCTCTGTGCGCAGAGGCTACTGCACGCTTCTAACCCATTTCAGTGCCAGGCTTTCCAGCCGCTTGAATGGGTCTGGTCATCCTCTATGCCATCTGAGCACAAGGGGAGCCTTTGCACTTATGCCATCATGCACACAAAGGCCCTGAGATGTACCAGGCTGCCAGCTGGCACTCCAGGAACACAACCTGCCAAGCAGGGAGGCAGGGTACAAATTCCACCACCGGCGCCAGCATCACAGCTGTTGGCACCAAACCTTGGACGGGGAACAGAGACGCAAAGGGCTGTGGCACTAGCGAAAATGAACAGCCTATGCAGCGGTGCTATCGCTGGTGCTGTGGTTTGTAGATTGGGTGTGCCATGACCTGGACAAACTGGAGAAATGGTCTGAAGTAATCAGGATGAAATTCAATAAGGACAAATGCAAAGTATGCCATTTAGAAAGAAACAATCAGTTGCACACATACAAAACGGGAAATGACTGTCTAGGAAGGAGTACTGCGGAAAGGGATCTCGGGGGGTCATAGTGGATCACAAGTTAAATACGAGTCAACAGCGTTGCAAAAAAAGCGAACATCATTCTGGGATGTATTAGCAGGAGTATTGTAAGCGAGACACGAGAAGTCATTCTTCCACTCTACTGAGGCCTCAGCTGGAGTATTGTGTCCAGTTCTGGGCAACACATTTCAGGAAGGATGTGGACAAATTGCAGAGTGTCCAGAGAAGAGTGTCCTGCCGCGAGTGCAGGGGACTGGACTAGATGACCTCTCGAGGTCCCTTCCAGTTCTGTGATCCTAGGAGAGGGGGGCTCATGCAGTAACATAAGCCTGATGCTGACACTGATGGGAAGGGAATTAACACACATAGATTCCTACAGGTCACAAGGAAGAACGGCCCCCTTAATGGAGACAGGATTAATGTTTTCTTATTGAGTCCTAGTGGGTAGAGCACTGGACTAGGACTCAGGAGACCTGAGCGTCTACTCTCAGCTCTGCCACTGGCCTGCTGGGCGACCTTGGACAAGTCACTTCCCCTCTTTGTGCCTCAGTTTTCCCCATCTGTAAACTGGGAATAACGATACTGACTTCCTTTGTGAAGCACTTTGCAATCTACTGATGAAAAGAGCGAGGTATTATTAGTAAAAAACGATTTTATACCCTGCAGGATGCTAACTTGGGTTTTCCACTGGTGACACCAATTCTAATACATTCTTTGAGCCAACTTGCTTATTTGTAGGTTTCCTTTTATTTCATCCACCATGAATAATCAAAGCTTAAGAAAACAACACTACAGACTATTAGATCTGCAGAACAAACATGTCATCTTACTTTTACCTGTTCATTCTGTTAGCATATGGTTTGTGCCCAGACCGTAAAGCTAGGCAAGTCAGAGTCATTTTCTACTTATAGTCAATTGAGTTGGTTTATATTTTGAGTTTTTGATGAAAATGTCAAGTTTCGCCCAAAAATACAGGGGAACATATTTTTCCCAAATACATTTTTCTATTTCTTGACCAGCTATAGAGTTGATTGGAATTTTTTAATTTTTGTTGAAAATTTGAATTGCAACAACTACAGGGGAAAAACCTCAATGAAAATACACACTTGTTTTTAGCCCATTTTTGACAATCTCTAACAGGCCCCCATCCAGCCACCATCTGCTTAACTTTAAACAAGCATGCAGTCCCATTGATATCAATGCTATTACTCACATGCTGAAAGTTAAGCATCCACTTAAATGCTTTGCTGGGTTAATGTCATAGACATGGTTAATCGCTGGCTCCCATGCAGTAGTTGAAAGCTGATGGGTTGGGAATCTCTAATGCTGCAGAGGAATGTTGTCAATTTTGTAACAGAAGGAAGATGTGTCTGTCTATATTAGATTTGGTAAATGATTTTCACTTTTTACAAAGCTGAAATAGCTGACAGCAAATGTTGCTGTACTGACTGCAGTTGAGTCTGAATTTTGCCTGCTTACATGACGAGAAGAAGCTTTTTATAGTTTTACACAGCACATACATAAAAAATAAGACCTTGTCCCTCAGCTTACAGACCATTCTTCAAGCTAGTGTGCTCCCAAGTTCAGCACCAACATTAATTCCTACCCTGCAGCTAACACAGAAGGGCTATATTCCTATCCAGACCCACAAAGAGGTACATCTGTAACTCCCCTATGTATTGAGATGAAAGGATACCCCACAATCGCTGCTTAATTCCGGATAAGTGTTTTTCCTCAAAATTATGAGAGAGGAAATTCAATATTATTTTAGGACTTGCCTTTGCATAATAACGAACAGTACAAGGAGAACAATTCCGTATTCATATTAAATACAAACAAGCACATTCCAATAATGTCACACTTCTGACTTAAACCCATCCAAGGGAATTCAGCGTTAAGACTCAAACCCGTCCCCAGACAGACGCCAATGTGCCTAGGCGCTGGAGAAAGCTCGATCTGCTTTCTAAACCCTGTCACTGGAAGAAGAAAATGCTTTACTTTGCGTAGCATCCTCTGCAGAAACCGCACCCTACAATGCTTTAGAGAATCCAATAAATAGATTAAAGAAGAGTTTTTTAAAAAAACAATGGGGGAGAAAGAAAGGAAGAAGTGTTGACAAAGAAGGAGAAAGGAGGTTTATTTTCTCAAGGTGAGACTGGAAAGTAGATAGTGTTGAGAAGGAGGGGCGCTGCAGTGGAGAAATCTCTAGCCGGATTGCATGGAGGGACAGAGATGGGCCCAACGCTGGCAGATGAGAAAAGCGAAGGAAGAGGAGAAGGACTGGTCAGCGAAGTGGGCTGAAACAAGTTCCTGGAAGGTTTGAAAACTAAGGAGAGCTTTTCTGAAGTGAGTCCACCAATGAATGGGAGTCATTTCAACTGGGGAGAGAAAAGAGGGCAGAGAATTTCAAAAGGCAGAGATGGGAGTTGGGCGCCCAACCGCCATTGACTTCCAGCGTCCTTTGTACCTTTGAGCATCTCCTTAGTGTTTTGTCCTCTTCAACTGGGATTCATCCTTTCTATGGGGGAGGGGACCTCGTGCCCTAGCAAGGGGTGATTCTGATCTCACTTAAATAAGCCTAACCCATTGACTTCAAGTGGAGTCACTCCTGATTTACGCCAGTGGGAGATCAGAATCCGGGCCAATGTGCTTAACTTGAAGGTAACCCCAGACTCTTTTAACTGATGTTCTGTCCCTGAGCCAATCAACTACAGCCCCAAAAGAAATCTCCTAACAGAAGTGAGCTACCCAGAATTCTCTGCTTGGGGTTGGAGTGAAGAGAGCCGGTCTCACTGCACCATCCGCCAACTGCAATCTCCAAGCTACAAAAGGAAACTGTGCTGCGGATAGAAAACACTGTTTACATTTACACTCAACGCTGACACAACTTTTGGAGCAAGTACTGGACAGAGACAGCTTCCGAAATACACTGGTACAGGGGAAAGGAAGAATACAGTCACCTCATAAAAGTTTCTTTTAAAATAGAAAATGCATTAAAAAAGGGACCAGAATTCAGCTCTCCGAGTTCATCCTCTTCCTCATCTGGGGCTAGAGATAAGGCTCTTCTCTTCCTGAGCCATTCACATTTATCTCCATGATGTCAACATCATACTGCCCCAGGGCCAGATTTCTCAGCACTAAAAGTCCACTGGCTTCTGTTTGCCTTGACCAAGAGGGAGCCGATTTGTGCTATAACTCCACGTAACTGGACAATCAGTGTTTCCAATAAGGAAAGTGTGTCTGGGGGCAGGCTTCTCTTTCATAAACACGATAGCCAAGACTTTCAGACTCAAACGCCTTGCAGTAGACACCTACGTCCACATATAGGTACCTAACGATTTAAGTGCTTTACATTTTAAACATCTGACAATTTTGGCCTGTAATTTTCTAGCAGGCCTCTTTCAAACAGGAGCCCTAATAAATAGTCATGCACATGCATATAATAGTAAGTTTTCATCTCAACATGCGTTAGAGACCGTGCACACATCGCACCAAGGAATAAAGTGGTGACAGCAAGCAGCCATCCGGCACATGGGATGCTGCTTCCCACAGTGTGTGGTTGTGACCATGGAGAGAGACAAGCACATTTTGGCACAGAGCATCAGAGCAAGCCCCTAATTTTACACAAAGTGCCACATGGTCTTTAATAACCATGCAGAGAAGACAGGACCTTGTTTTTCTTTTTAAGCTCTCATTCCAAAGACCCAGATGCAGAATGCTGCTTGGTACTCACTGGGTCCGATTGCGGTATGGACATATCCTGAGAGCAAAACCGACATATTTCCAATCCAAGTCCTGAGCTCTCTGCTCAAAAAGGCAGGGCATGTTGCCAAGATAGATGCTTCCTAGCCTTGATTTTGATGTAGCAGAGCCGAGTGGTACAGGCATTGTTTAGCAAATAAGGTATAAACTTCCTAGGAACCACATGAAGTGTGCACAAGGTTTATTGGGCTAAGTCAGTGGTTCTCAACCTGCGGCACACGGACTGCTTGCAGCCCAATCAGCATAGAGCTGTGGCCCATGTGACATCCTCAGGGCTATAGAGGTAATATTGGATGTGGCCAGGGCCGGCTCCAGGCACCAGGCACCCAAGCACATGCTTGGGGCGGCACCTGGTAAGGGGCAGCAGGGGGAGCGCGGCGCGGCATTCCGGAGGGGGGGGGTGCTCTGGCGGTGCGGCGCTGGGGGGGGCGGGCTCCGGTTGCGTGGGGCTCGGCGAGGGGGCGGCGCGGGTGCGGCGCTGTAAGGGGGTTTCAGCAGCGCTCGGCGGGGGAGGGCTCCGGCGTCGTGGGGCTCGGCACTCGGGGGGGGGGTTTTCCAGCGGCGCTCGGCGCAGGGGGGGGTGGGCTCCGGCGCTCGGCGGGGGGGGCGGCGCTCTGGGGGGGGTTCCGACGGTGCTCGGCGGGGGGTGCGGCACGGCGCTCGGCTGGGGGGGGCGGCGCGGCGCTCGGCGGGGGGGCTGGGGGGCGGCACTTTTTTTTGCTGCTTGGGGCAGCAAAAAAGCTAGAGCCGGCCCTGGATGTGGCCAACATAACACATTGTGGGCCACATATGCAGCCCACAATAGTAAATAGGTCGAGACCCACTGGGCTAAGTGGAAACTCCATTCAGCAGAGGATAGTGTGTGTATGTTAATACTCTGGATGTCTGAGTTGATTGTTGGTTTAGAGTGCAGGTGGTAGATGGTGTTGGTGGCCTGGGACGTACAGGTCAGACGAGATGATCTCATGATCCACCTTTGGCCTTAAACTCTATGGCTATGTAAGAGGCTAAGGGTGGGAGGGGTGACCTGTCTCCTTCCCACCCAGTCCCACCAACCTCCCCTCCGGGAAGGATCTGGTCCTTCAGATGGAGTGAGCTAGTCTCAACCGTTTTCAGTGAGCTGGACTCTGGGCTCATCTGTGTGAGGTTGTTTCTCCACCTGGTACAGAATTTAATTATGTAACTGGAAATGGGGAAAGCATTAGGTGGAGTGTTCTGAGGTGGCGTCCCCATTAATGGCCACTTGGTTGACACATTCTCGAGGGTCTGATCTTCACGCTGAGAAGTGATGAGGTCAAAGGTGTCATCTAGAGGCTAGTGGCCTAGGGTGGATAGGGTCTCCGTCTTGCTTGTGAGCGGAGGTTGATGGGGGACTATCAGGAGGTCCCTGCCGGGGGTCCTCTTCCTGGGATGGCCTCTTTCCAGGCCCTCTGGAGGCACCACTAGCACAGGCCCAAGACCTACTCGGCCCTTGAGAGTTGTCTGGGGTAATGGGCATAAAGTTTCCATTCAGGGCATGGGGAGATGCCTCCGATCGCAAGCCAGGATTATGGGCCAGGGAAGGTGCTCAGCTACGCCCACCTGGAGATGCCCCACCTGATTGGCTACTTATACACCAATAGAAGCAGTCAGATAAGTGCATCTTTCCCCCTGTATGCAGCAGATTTGGACCATTCTGTCAGATTGGAGGGCTTTGGGCGGGAGCAGGTCTCGGCATAAGAGCATTTGGATAGGGTGGCCCTGGGAGAGCCTAAGCAGGGAACACCTTCATGGGAGTGCTGGGCAATCCTTGCTCAAGCAAACTGGCCACCTCAGCCTGGGACTGCCAGTTCCACTCCTGTTTGGCCAGCCGGTCCTCCTCCACGTGCTGGTGGGTGGTTAGCAGGGCCTCCAGGAGCTGAGGCTTTTGCTCCTTCTCGGCCTGTTGCTGCTGTATCATTAATCACAAGATTTCGTCCATGGCCCCAAGGGGGCGGAATGGAGGGTTCAAGTCCCACCTGGGGTGCCAAACGTACGAGGGTGAGGGAGGAGTGACCTGCCTGCTCCCGGCCTGATCTCCCCTCCCAGGACGATCTGGGGAGGTGGTTGTCTTTTATAAGATTCCAAGAAACTTTAATGAAAGTTTGTCTCACCAACACACAACCCATCCGGGCTCATTTTGTGGGGAGGGGAGGGTCCCAAAATATCTTTAAAAAGGAATGTTCTCCAGTCACTCAGAGTCCCAAAAATCTGTCCCAGGGCATGGCTCTTACCTCAGAGCCTGGGCGAGCGAAAATGGTTCTTTCACAGTGTCTCTCTCATCACCTTGCAGCTGCCCTGCCCCAGCTCACCCCCTTGAAGCGTCTCAGTCAGTCCCTTTCCCCCCTGCTCCCGGAACTCCCTTCTAAGGAATCAGCTGCTTAACGGTTCTTCCCTTTGCCAGGTGTCTCTGGTTAGCTCATTTAGCAAGCCTGCTCCAGGCTTCAAGTCTCCTGCAGGGCAGTCCCCACACATGGGAAGGAGAGCTCTATATGAACAGAGAAGAGACCGAGCGATGCTACAATACCACAGCAGAGCGCACAGCCCAGCACGCATAAGCGTCCCTGCAATAGGTGACCAGCATGGGCAGCCCTGCACATGTAAACAGCCCCACAAGAGCCAACCAATGGCCACAAGTGATAGAGGAAAAGAAATGTCAGGAAGGAAACATATTTCAACGTCAGGATTCCAGAGAGGTCATTTCTGATCAACAAGGTGAGGAAAAGCCACAATGCAAACAGGAAGAATCCTTCGACAGTAGCAGCTTTGCTCTAGGTTTACATACGTACTTATCCTATTTTCCATTGCAACCACCTCCCCTCTAGGCTGTATTTTATATACTCTCAGAGTCTTACCCTAGCGCCTATTCCTGTCCTAGACAGTGATCACACACATGTGGAGCAAAGACCTGCTTAAACCTTTTGAACCCAGCGGAGCGCCCCACTCTCGTTTCTGGAGATGTAACCACTTCCGCACTCCCCGGCAGTTCTGTTGGATTTTTTCGCTTGTGCAATGCATCATGGTCTATTCCTCTCTCTCCCTCCCTGCCTCCCCCCGCCCTCTTGTCCTGCCTCAGGTTCATACAAGTCCATACAAGTGATTGGTATCAGACTGGAATGTTTTTCAGGGGGAGGTTCTTTGCCTTATTGACTGAATCTGTGATTTATGCTGCTGTATGATCGCGTGTGGCAAACAGGTGGCGATGTTGCACTCCGGTACTTTATCCCTCAGTGGAGAAAACTGGGTTGCTGTCAGAAATCTGCATTCAGGAGTTTCCCTAGGCCCATGTTTTCTGCACGAGGCCTCTGGAAAATAAACCGCGAAAGGTAAAAAACGATGAGCCTATTCTTTCCTTCCGGAATTAAGCCTCTCTCTCTTTTCCCTCGTTTCTACTCTGAATCAAGGGCCATTTGTAAAGAAAAAACTTCATCCCTTTTTAGGATGTCTTTGCCTAACACGTTGAAGTGGATAAGGAAGGGAGATTTCACCGGTTTTTTGGATCGGAGTCCTTCAGGAAGGCAGGGTGGGTTCTAGATCTAATGCACAAACGCTGCAAGGAAGCCTGGGGCCAGGACGTTACTAGCTTGTGTCTGAAACAGAGATAAAAATTACGGCAACAAAGTAGGTTTTTCTGCTGTTAACCAATTTCTTGCATATTTCTGACAAGCACCAGAGCATCAGCAACAAAGGTCTAGTTGCGCACCCTCAATGCACAGTGCAGAACATAACCCTTTACCACCAAAGCCAATTAGAGTTTTGCCACCGGCTTCAACGGGAACAGAGCCTGTGTTGGCTGGAGTTCAGAGTGCGGTGCCTTGCAGCAGGCTGTCAGCAACGCGCAGGATTGTGCCCCAACCGAAGATTGTTATTATTTAGCTGCATCACAGTAGCACGTTGGGGTCACCACCGAGATAGGGATCCCATCGGGCCAGGTGCCGTAAGGCCCCTACCCCAAAAAGTTACACTCGCAAAAGACAACAGACAAATGGGTGGGAGGGGAAACTGAGGCACTGATAGGGGAAGTGACTTGCCAAGGCCACACAGCAGGTCAGCAGCGAAGCCAGGATAGAAGCCAAGTCTCCTGAGTCCCAATCAAGTGCTCTATCCACTGAGACCACACTGCCATTAAGAGAAATGGTTCATTAGTGACTGTGCTCTCAACAGTATGATGTAAGATGTCCTGCCAGCGTTCACCCACGTTGGTGGGTTTCTGAGCACCCCTGTCCAGGCTTCGGAATAGAACTGGAGCCATTCTGCAGCTGCCAGTGCAGTCCTAACGCTGCAGCAGCCTCTGCCATGCCCCTTTTCCTCAGAAGGCAAAAAGAGGGAGGATTCTCCGGCCCCGTGTCATCAAACTCTGCTGTTCTGCCCATCCCCCCGCCGTCCCCAGAATTGGGGGTGTACAGAAGAGTCCCAGATCTCACCCCAGTGCAGCAGACAGGGTGACCAGACAGCGAGTGTGAAAAATCGGGATGGGGTGGGGTAATAGGTGCCCATATAAGGCAAAGCCCTGAATATCGGGACTGTCCCTATGAAATCAGGACATCTGGTCACCCTAGCAGCAGAGCTACACCAAGCACATGGAGCCCTCATAGCCACGGGACAGGATTCCCCACTAGAGGGCAGAGTCCTCTGGGCACAGAGGCGACAGGTAACTCTTGATAGTAGGGGGGGCACAATTTAAATGCTTGGGGGGGGGACGTGACCGCCCCATATGTTTCTTCTGACCCCTTTCCTACTCCCCCCTCACCTCCCACACCTGCTCCAAGCCGGCACCACCTTGCCCTCACTCCCCTCACAGCTCCTTCCCCACAGCTCCCAGGGCCTCCCCACTGCAGGCGCAGCACGGGCTGGAGCGGGCCCCGGACACCTACTGTCGAGCAGGCAACTGCGGCTGCGTGTGAGGAAGGGATGGGACTCAGTGGGCTTCCCCATGCCCCTGGTCTCTCTTCCCGGCTCCAGGCGACTCCTAGCAGGGCTCAGCAGAAGCGCTAGGTGCCGGTGCCTTTCCCAGGCACGTCCCCCTCAGTTGCGCTCAGCCTGACTCCCACCCCGGCAGAAAACTGGGAGGGCACGTGACCCCGCGTGCCCCTCCCCCCACGCATCGCCTCTGGATGGGCCACAGCCCTGGACACTAATGGGCACTGCACAAGTTACACAGCAACCCAGAATTCCTCAGAGACCTTTTCCTCATGAGGCAGATGCGATTGCTTCTACCATGTGCTGACCCCCCCCACCCCCAAGTGTTAAATATAATCAACTGATTTACCCCCATGCGGTACGTAACTAGTCGAAACAAGCAGGCAATCCCAGGGTCTGAGTGCTGGCACCGCTGGGGGAAACAAGGAAGACTGGACTGGAACAGGCAGCAAGGAAGAATGAAATGTGAAAGGAGGAGACGCCATTTGGGAGACATGGAACAAATGGGTGATTGACTGGACAGGTCCTGCATAAGCCCCTGGGCTTTGCTTCGCAGCTCCGACCTGTCCTGTATCTCAGGCATCAGCTTCTCCAATTCCCATTCTGAATGCCAAGAGCTCTCCCCCATTGCTGATGAAGTCAATGGGAATGTTGCCATTCGCTTTTGATGGAAGCAGGATTGGGTCCTAAGTATAAACAGACCCTAGACTGGCCTGTGTGAGGTTGGGGGAATAACAACCTCAAACGTGAGCCGAGTTCCAGCAGAGATCGAGCAGAGGGAGCTTTGCACACAATTAACCCAACCGCAGTCATGCTAGACAGCGGCTAAGCTCTCTCCTGTGTGGGACAGGCAACTAGGGTTTGTAAGGGACTCGCATGCCAATAAGATTCCTGCAGTGAAATCACATCTCTTTGGTTCTAATTTTGCCTGGCATCAGCTGGTTCAGAATGGGACATTCACAAGCCCTGCCCCATCCCTTTGCCAGCTGGGAAGCAGAAACTGGCTGGGACAATGTCAATTAATCTTTAAAGCAGAGCATGAACATAACCAAATGGATCTAATGAGCCTCAGTAGATAACTTTAGTCCAAACTCTGACTGAGAAACAATTATCCCACCCCAGCCACTGGTCATTTTGTGTCTCTGCCAGTAGGAACCAACTCTTGCCTCATTCACTTTGAAACTCAGAGAGTCTCCTCTCTCTTAAATGCAGACAGTGGTGAGCAAGGTGAGATGAGGGCCAGATGGTGTCTCAGGAAAGAGGTTTCAGAGTAGCAGCCGTGTTAGTCTGTATCCGAAAAAGAACAGGAGTACTTGTGGCACCTTAGAGACTAACAAATTTATTAGAGCATAAGCTTTCGTGGACTACAGCTGTGGACTACAGCTGTAGTCCACGAAAGCTTATGCTCTAATAAATTTGTTAGTCTCTAAGGTGCCACAAGTACTCCTGTTCTTTTTCAGGAAAGAGGGTGACAGGTTGGCAGCTTTTGCGTGAACTCTCCCATCCTGTTAGCAGGTGTTGATCATGCTGGAAAAGGGTTTGGTGGGATCTGCTGACTCACTGAGGCAGGTGGCTCGTTACTGCACCCAGGTATAAGGGAGGTCTGAATGACTAGAGGGACAGTGAGGACTGTGAGTATGGGCTGAGCATTGTTGAGGGAGGATCCCTAAGAACAACAAAGATTGGGAAGGCTAGAGGAGACCCTTATGTTGTATGAATGATCATTTCTGTATCAATAAAAGCAAACCCTGGGAAGATGGTGAGTTTGGATTCTAGAATGTTTGTGAATGGTGCCTAAGAGCCGGCTGGAAAAGGCACTTGCTCTTAGAGGGATAAATAAGATGTTGCCTTTCATTCAAGGAATTCAAAGCCTTTTACCAACTTTAACCTTCCCAACAACCCTGCCAGGTGGTACTAGCCTCTTTTTACCAATGGGGGAGCTGAAGCAGAGAGGTGAAGTGACCTGTCTAAAATCACAACCCAAGCCAATGTCAGAGCTAAGAACAGAACCCAGAACTCTTGACTCCCTGTCCCATTCTGTGATCACCAGAATACATGCCCTCCTTCCTATTAGCTCTCACAGAGTGACAAATTGCACTATATTGATGACATCTTCCTCATCTGGCCCCATGGAAAAGAAGCCCTTAAGGAATTCCAACATGATTTCAACAATTTCCATCCCACCATCAACCTCAGCCTGGACCAGTCCACACAAGAGATCCACTTTCTGGACACTACAGTGCTAATAAGTTATGGTCACATAAACACCACCCTATACCAGAAACCTCTGACCACTATACTTACCTACATGCCTCCAGCTTCCATCCAGACCACACCACACAACCCATTGTCTACAGCCAAGCTCTAAGATACAATCGCATTTGCTCCAATCCCTCAGACAGAGACAAGCACCTAAGATCTCTATCAAGTGTTCTTACAACTACAATACCCACCTGCTGAAGTGAAGAAATAGATTGACAGAGCCAGAAGAGTACCCAGAAGTCACCTACTACAAGACAGGCCCAACAAAGAAAGTAACAGAACGCCACTAGCCGTCACCTTCAGCCTCCAACTAAAACCTCTCCAGTGCATCATCAAAGATCTACAACCTATCCTGAAGGACGATCCCTCACTCTCACAGATCTTGGGAGACAGGCCAGTCCTCGCTTACAGACAGCCTCCCAACCTTAAGCAAATACTCACCAGCAACCGCACACCACACAACAAAAACACTAACCCAGGAACCTATCCTTGCAACAAAGCCTGCTGCCAACTCTGTCCACATAGCTATTCAGGGGACACTATCATAGGACCTAATCACATCAGCCACACTATCAGAGGCTCGTTCACCTGCACATCTACCAATGTGATATATGCCATCATGTGCCAGCAATGCCCATCTGCTATGTACATTGGCCAGATCGGACAGTCTCTACGCAAAAGAATAAATGGACATATATCAGACGTCAAGAATTATAACATTCAAATCTAGTCGGAGAACACTTCAACCTCCCTGGTCACTCAATTTACAGACCTAAAAGTCACAATTATTCAACAAAAAAACTTCAAAAACAGACTCCAACGAGCAACTGCAGAACTAGAATTAATTTGCAAACTGGACACCATTAAATTAGGCTTGAATAAAGAATGGGAGTGGATGAGTCATTACACAAACTAAAGACTATTTCCCCATATTAATTTCCCCCCTACTGTTACTCTCACCTTCTTGTCAACTGTTTGAAATGGGCCATCCTGATTATCACTACAAAAGTTTTTTTTCTCCTGCTGATAATAGCCCACCTTAATCAATTAGTCTCATTAGAGTTGGTATGGCAACACCCATTTTGTCATGTTCTTTGTGTGTGTGTGTGTGTCTTCCTACTGTATTTTCCACTGCATGCATCTGATGAAGTGGGCTTTAGCCCACGAAAGCTTATGCTCAAATAAATGTGTTAGTCTCTAAGGTGCCACAAGGACTCCTTGTTCTTTTTGAGGGTCTTGAGAAATCACAGATTTGTTCCCAAGGTGGTAAGACATTCCCCTGGATATTACTGCCACATCAGAAAATACATGCTTCTCTCTGGTGACCTGAGAATGCAAACATGCCAGGACTCTTCATGCTTTAAGCAAAGCCTGGTTCCCGTGCTCTTGTGTTTTATGAGCAGCGGCACCACCTCTGAACACAAACCAAATAACCGATTCTATATCTGCTGGTGAGAACGACTTCTCTGCTCTGCTAGGCTGTCTGATTTAGGGGCTCCCTAGTTAGCCACATTAGTTCCAACAGTCCTAGGAAGAGGTATCATATCCAAGTCCTGATAAACTATGGTGAGTGGGACCTTCCAAGAGATGTGTTCTAGTGACACTTTCCAAGCCTGCAATTTCAGCAATGAACTTTACTATCACAAGAAAACTTCTCTTTGAAGCATGGCATTCGACTTAAATGATTGCATCAGAGAAGTTTGCTGGGAACAGCTGTTAAACATTTGCTATGTATTAGTTCATTATTCCCTCTACCCGCGTTCCCCGTACTATTCAGATCTTGAGTTCGCTCGTAGGTAAATCCACTGGGCTGACACCCGCCCTTTCATGCGCCCACTAGCTGAATTGCTTTAATCTTTAAGTGGCTCACAGGTCTCTAGGATATTTCATCACCTCTTCTGCAATAATATGACCCAATGGAGCTAGGTGGGTGGCATCATTTAAAAATAGCAAGCCAGGTTTGCAATTTGCTGTAAATATACCGTCAAAAAGATTCTTAAGACCGCGAAGAAAAAAATCCCAACTTCTTGTTTTTGTTGTCGGAATAGCTGGTAAAATACAAGCTATTTTGAAGCCTTCATAAATATTAGAGTTGCTAATTTCTGAGGGCCAACCAATTTGATGTTCAGATGCTGTCATGAACAGGCAGCAACATATCCGCACCACTAACTCACACGTTAGAGATGCTGGGAGCAGTACAGTTCCCCTGTTTTCAGCCTCGCAGCTTTTATTTGCTTAAGGTTGTTGGTAACTGTTGCTTAGCGGAGGGGCACTGGCCCTGGAACAGCGCTCTACTCCAGGAACCAAAAGCCAAACTATACAGAGGACATCTCAAGGATCCTTAAAGGCAAATGGCCTAGAAGCTTCAGCCAGTTCTGCCCAGCAAACATTCAAATCCCCAATGCACACAGTCGATATGATAATCACTGCAATGATACACAGAAAGCTGCAGCCTGCAACCGTGGAACTAATTACTGACAGATTTCGTTTTGGATGTGAGTAATGCAACCAGTCAATTACGATGACTGGAATTAGACTCTGGGGATTAATAAAATCAATTCCTCGATAGGATGAGGTACATTCCCGCTTCAAAAAGCTTTCCTGTCTCCCTTCGAAAGCAGCAAAAAACAGTTTGATTGCAAGCAGCGGCTGCTTTGCAACGGGCACTTGGCAAGACGGTGTCTGCACAGAGAATTGAATGCTTTTTACAATACTATGGAGCAGAGACACAAAAATCAACCTATTCAGTTAAAAAACCCGACACTGGCAATATGACGTTAGCTCCTTTATGCTATTAAATACATAAAACTGCCTTCCTGACAATCTTCCAGAATGGATCATAACCTCACGGCAAATCATTCTGATTCCCAGAGTTAAGATATAAAATAATAATCTTTAAAAAAAAACACTTGGGCCTTACAAAGCAGTTTTCATCCCCAGACCTCAATACGCCTAACAAGGCGAGGCAAGCTATCTTATCCCTATCACATAGACAGGGGTACCAGAATTGAAGAGACTTTTCCCAGGTCACTCAGCAGGTCCATATCTCACCGGACTTGCACCTTGTGGTGTCACTTACACCTGTACAAAGTGCTACTGAAGGTGTAAGTGATCACACGGGGCGCAAGGCAGGGGGAATCAGGCCCAGCAAGTCAATAGCAGAATCAGGATTAGGAAACAGCGCTCTTGACTCCCCAAATCCATGCTCAATCTGCTAGATTACAGCTGCCTCACACTAGAAGACCAAAGCCTTCCAGGCACTGTTACAGCCCCCAAGATATGTTGGCATACATTCAGAGCCCTACCCACCCCACCGTAGTGAACCTGCCTGGAGGAAGTTGTCACTGCGCTAGCTAATGACGCCTGTGGATGAAGCTGCGTCCACAGCATGTGAACAGATTCTGAATGAAATGGAAAGGAGAAAGCACCTGCTAACAGCAGCACCAAAACTTCCCATGGAGCAGATCCCTAATGGAAGAGGCTGGCATCGCAGGGAGAAGCATCTTATTCCAAGCCTATACGTGATGGTGACGCATTCTGTATAGATGTCTAGATTAGACAGGGGCATAGATTTGATAGACTGATGCCACTTTT
Source organism: Chrysemys picta bellii (assembly GCF_011386835.1). Taxonomy (NCBI): domain Eukaryota; kingdom Metazoa; phylum Chordata; order Testudines; family Emydidae; genus Chrysemys; species Chrysemys picta. Next base: position 40,364,966 of record NC_088804.1, on the reverse strand, counting down.
ACCATAACACCCGTCAATGTTTACTTAATTTAATTAATTAAAAAAACCACATTTCTGGTTTTAAAGTGAAAAGTTAAACAAGTCACCAAACCAACTAGGAGCCTTTGGTAGCAGTGGCCCAAGAAAATTCACTTGCTCATAACGCTCATTTCCATCTGCCTGAAATAAAGGGCTTTTTTAAAAATGGAAATTGATATTTGAAATATAAACACCAAAATATCGGAGGAATTCAAATGAACTCAGAGCCTGGGCATTTTTCTATCCTCAGTACCCCCCTTATGCATTACTATATATAGCACCACTCTTTATTTGTTTGGGGATACCTTTGTTTTTATATATAGGGGCAGACCTTATGACATGATGAGCACTCACAAGTTCTGTTAAAACCAATGCATTGTGGGTGCTCGGTCCCAGCCAGGATCAAGCCCGTCAACTATCAGCTGTCTGGGCCAGGGACTATGTTGTAAGCGTATCCATAACTTATCACTGTAAAGCAACCAGTATATGTGTGGTGTTATACAAATCATTGCGTGTGTTCATAGTCTCCAAAGGGTTAATGCAAACTATTTAGGAACAAGTCTTTTCTGTACAGTTTTTCCCCTTTAGGATAAAACAAATAAATGCAACCTTTGGGGGATGGAACTTTTTATACATTCCATGATATTGTCAAATCATCAGTACCAGTGGGAATTTTGCTTGAATGAAAGCTGTTGCCGGATTCAGCCCTAAGGCGACGCTTTTAATGAAAGATCTTATTTGCTTTAACTTTCTGCATTATTGCACTAGAGCTCTTCTTAAAAAGAAGAGCTGGGTTATGATCCTGCAAATTTCCAGTGCTCTCCCTCACACATGCACACACACTGATTAAAAGCTTGAAACATTTTTTTTTCAATTCCTCAAAATGAGGAAGTTTATTTCTGACAGCTGGTAAATTTTCCATATTTTTTCTAAGAGGGGCTAGAGTTCTCTATGCAAAACAGAGACAAATAGGATGAAGTATTTCTCCGTTTCCTTTATTAGTTCTCCTCTGAAAGCAGCAATTGGCTTCCCCCCACACCCACCGGTTTTCGATAAGTTTTAATATCTGCATGCACTAGCCAAAAACATCTGTCAGCGCTACCTTACTTGGTGTTAGGTTACAGGACTGTCAGGGCATCTTCAGACCCACAGAGAAAAGTTTCTGTACACAGAGACAGAGCTCTTGAAATGCTGCCCTTTCCAATTGCTGCTAACCCCAAAAGGCTGAAAACTCCCCCTCAGCCTCCCAGCAATTTCACAATGCCCCCATTTGTGATACAGAGAAATCAAAGGGATTGTCCAGAGCACTCCCTCACCTTTCCCTCTTGGAGATGGCAGCTCCCCTTTGCTGTCTTTATAGTCTCACTGTACTACCTCCAGTCTTCAGTCAGCTCTCTCAGAGCTGGGGATAGCATTAGGTTCCAGCTAGACCAAAATCACAGGGAAAAAAACCAACCAATATCCAAATTCCAGAAGACAATGGTAGTGTCCAGCTCTGTGCAACAGGGCTCCAGGTTGGCTGTAATTATCTTACCGACAGAGAAAGGAACGGTCCACCTGTACTCATGTTATTCACATCCAACACCACTAGATTGAGTGGAGGAAGCATGAACGCGTCTCTGGTGTCTGCTGATGACTTCACCTCATTAGCATGCTCCTGATAGTTTCCTCTGACTGTCTTTTACTGACTTTAAGGCTCTGCTAATCAAAATAGTGTAGCACTTAACTATTTCCTGACTCCAGGGCTTTGAAATTAAAAGCCCTGTGAGGCAACAAAAGATGAACAGGAGCAGAAATTCTACACGCCGCATGCACCAGACAGAGCCCCAGTCCAAGAGCAATAAATGCTATTGACGTTTGCAGTTATTTGTCACAATATATATTCTGAATATGTTCCAATTTTATCTTCTTAACAAGGGCACAATGTTCCCCTACAAAACCAATTTGTTGAATCGCACAGGACCTTTCGAAGTGAATGACTGCAAAGATGCAAGCGGTTGCAGTGTCCTGAGATGAAGAGCTTTTTTCTCCCTAAAGAAATACTTAAAAATTCTTTACTTAAAGAAATATCAGAGTGAGTGAACTAAGGGGTGCACGTAGCTGATTCATTAGCCTTTCACCACTAAAAGACATAGGACTTAAAGATCACCACTGCAATGGTGGTCTCAGACAATGCCTAGAATGAATCTTGTCCTTATTCCAGAAGTATCGCTATCTGTGTATCATTATTTCTATGGCCTCCATCACCACAGCATCTGAGTACTTCACAAACATTACTCAGTTTATCCCTGGGAGGCAGGAAAGTAACATTATTTCCATTTTACAGATGGGGAAACTGAGGCCCAGAGCAATCAAGTGACTTGGCCATGGTCACACGGGGCAGGAATTGACTCTGCGTCTCCCAAGTTTCAGTAGAGTTCTTTTAACTGCTGTGCTTCCCCTCAGTTTGGTACCTGTCTCCGGGCTCGTCTGCACCACAGATGCTACAGATACAGCATGCAGCTGCACCATTGCAGTGCATAGTGTAGCCACTTGCTAGAGCGAAGGAAGGTTTTTTTCCCCCATCACTATAGGAAATACACCCCCGCGAAAGGTGGTAGAGAAGTCAAAGGAAGAATACCATAGCAGCGTCTGTAACAGGGCGGAGGACGGCTTAGCAATATCTCTCCCTAGCCACGCAGGTAGGTCAACCTATCTTTTAGGTGTAGCCCAGTCCCAAGTCTCTATATGAGGACAGCCTCAGACGTGGAATTAGCAAGGGTGGGTAGAAAGAAATGGAGGTTAGAACTGTGTGTCTCTGTGTGCACTGGGAAGCTTGCTCGGAATTGGCTTGGTTTTAACCAGTGCCATTACAGCCTCCGCTCTGGGAACACTAAATGTCACCAGATTAATTTTATAGGAAAAAGAAAAGAAAAAGGCAAACCCCTCCCGCGCGCTTAGCCAATTAGCGCCCTATCATTGCAACTGAGGAAACTGGCCCGAAAAGCTTTTAATAAAAGCCTCATGTGCCGTTTGATCACTGAGCAGAAAGCTGCCGTAGTCTGAGCAGCTGTGGGGTCCCACTGAACTGAAGGCCTGATTCATACACAACAAGATGCAGTCAGAGTATGGGAGTCTCTGAACGTCAATTTCTTCACACAGGAGGTGACCCGCATTTTTTTCTACTGATTCACAAACTCAGCTGCACACATCACTGTCTGTTAGATGTAGGGCTTGTCTATAGGAACGCTGGCTCTGCGGCAAGCGGAGGTGTGAATTTACTCTGCCGTGCTCTCAGGGTACGCCTACACAGGGCAGCAACCCTCCCAGCCTGGGTCAATGGGTTCGCATTACTGCACTAAAAATAGCTGTGTGGTCATTGCAGGTCGGGCTGGGAAGCCTAGGGAAGGGGGTGGGCTTCAGAGCCCCCGTTCTGTCCGCAGCTGCACGTTAAAAGTGCTCTCTACACAGCTATTTTTAGCATGGTAGCGTGAGCCCAAGCTGACCCAGGCTTGGAGGCTCCCTGCCTTGGGCTGCCGCTGGCCGTGGAGATTGCACCCTAAGTGGCAGAATGGATTCTGAAGTTGCTCACTAAACGTTCCCCAGTGCGGTCATTTTCAACCTTTTTTCATTTGCGGACCCCTTAAAAATGTCAAATGGAGGTGCAAACCCCCAGGGGTGTGTGGACCACAGGCTGAAAACCACTGTTCTACGGTAACAACAACCTTTCACAGACCCCTCAGACACAGTCTGCCGATCCCCAAGGATCCGCAAACCACAGGTTGAAAACCACTGCCCTTGTGCATTTTAATGTCATTCTGTTTCAAAGCCCTTACAGAAAGACCAGTGGATAGGCCCTGGACTAGAGCTGAATGAATAATTGTACAAGGAACCCTTTCATTCAACCCCAAACAAAATATTTTGTTCTGGTTTGGGGTTTTTAAAAAAATTAAATCTAGCTAAATTTCATTTCAAAACGATGTTCTCTTTTGGGAAATTGAAATGTTTCATTTAGAAAAAGTTGAAATGAAACTTTTTTGCATTTCCCCCATTTTTTTCAGCCAAAATGATTTGACAAATTCGACCCAAATTCACAAATAGTTGCAATCTACCTGAAATTGTGCTTTTTCAGCAAATAAACTATTTGTCCAAAACATTTCACCCAGCTCTTTCCGGGACAACAAGGAGTTGGGGGCCCCTCTGGAAATGAAAGGGAACGGAACTTATAACAACTGTTTTTTATTAATTCTTCTTCTTCGCTGTTTTCTAAGACTTCCCTCAAAGGAAGCAGAGCCAAGCCCTAGCTGCAAAATGTCAGGCATGAACTGGAACAAGAAATCCTGTACTGGGCCAAAGAGGTGCAGATTTCCAAGGAGACCAGAGGTCACCTGAACCTTCAAAGGCATTTAAGACTAGGGGTGGGTCAACTGCTTTGTGGAAAACAGGAACCTGACTGAAACCTGGCCCATTTTCAGACCCAAATGGAAATGGACCCTTTGTGGAGTGTCTGAGATGTTCAGAGAGGTGTTTCCATCCAGCCATACCACAAAGGAGGCTGTTCTTGTAGCAACTCCAGCTGGATTTCCTGTGGAACGACCCAACTCCACAATGTGTCGAGAGTCTCTTCCAAGGTGCTAACGTCAACGGGAGCTGAGGGCTCTGTGCTTCTCAGGATGGGGGACCTATTGAGCAGGGTCAGGGGTTGCTGATAGCTTGGAGCTGAAAGCTCAGCAGCAGGGCTTTGGGCTCCTTCTCCAAATGGAAGCCAAACCTGAACCTACTGAGGGTCCTTAAAGCGCTGCCCCTTCCCCGTCGGCGGCCCGGCCGGTAGGGCCGCTGACGAGGGAGGCAAAAGGGGTAGCAACGTTCAAGCACTGCCGCAGCATTTTAACGTCATTGCCCCCTTTGCCCCCCTCTGGGCTGCCAATGGGGGGGGTGAGCAAAAGGGGCAGCTGCCCCAGGGCCAGCGATTTAAAAGGGTCCGGGGCTCCCGGACGCCGCTACCGCAACAGTGGCCAGAGCCCCGGACCCTTTTCAATCACCGTCGGAGCCCCGGGTGGCGGGGACCAGGCAGCACGGATGGGCTGGCTGGGGGAGGCTGACCCCCCCAGCCCCGCCCCTTCTGCCCGAGGCCCGGCCCCCGTACCAGTAAGAATTTAAGATTACTTTCACCCCGGGTGGGTCACAGATGAAAGAGAGAGCTCTCATTGATTTCAAAACCAGCAATGCTGGCCGGGCCAACAAAGAACTCACCCCGGTCCTGCCCGCTCCCCCAGATACAGAAGCGAGAGAAAGCGACATACACAGCAGAATATGGGGAGCGGAGCAAGGGCGCCCCTTCTTTTCTGATGAACCTCAACAACCCTGCCCTCTCGCCTTCCTCACCCCATCCCCCACCCTCTCCTCCTCTGGATTATACCACCCAGGGAAACGCAACAATTTCATAAAAAACACAACTTGGGAAAAATTAAAAAAATGCAGCAACATATTTTCTTAAATAACAAACATACAGAAATGCTAATGAGATCAGGCTAGTAAATCGAGAATAATGGGGGGAAAGGCTGAAATTGGCACCGCTTGCTTTTTATAACTCGTGGCAGACAGAGAGAGAGACAAAGGCCAAACGAGACTCCGATTTATAGATGTTGTAAGGCCAGGAGGGACCATTGCGCCCATCTAGTCTGACCTCCTGCGTGACACAGGCCAGAGAACGTCTCTGAATTAATTCCTGTTTGAAGGACAGCAGATCTTTTGGAAAAACATCGAATCTTGACTTAAAACCACTCCGTGCCAACCCTCCAGGGGTGCAAGTGGGCCAGTATGGCGTACCGGTAAGAAGCCGATACCGGCCCGTACGCAGTCAGCGTGGAAACGTCGCTGCCCCTTTTGCACTCCCGTTGACGGCCCTGCCAATAGGGCCGCCGATGGGGGTGGGGTTGGGGCAAAAGGAGCAGCTGCCCCAGAGCTGGCCATTTAAAAGGGCCCGGGGCTCCTGGCCGCCGTTACCACGGCAGCGACCGGAGCCCCGGGCCCTTTTAAATCACCGCCGGAGACCCAGGCGGCGCAGGCCAGGCAGCGCGGATGGGCTGGCTGGATGAGGCTGACCCCCAGCCCCGCCCCTTCCAAGGGCCCAGAGCCGGGACCCCGTACCGGTAAGAGTTTAATACTACTTTCACCCCTGCAACCCTCCAAATCAGAAAGAGCCGTTTGCCTAAGCAGCAACGTATCTTCTCATCTGAAAGAAAACGCTGAATTACTTAACAAGCAATGAACATTGCTGTCAATACATCTGTGGTAAACAGATAGGAGACGCTCGTTCGACAGCAACCTTTACATTCGTGCACCCACAAGTTGTTGCTCAGATTTGTGGTCACAAACTGCATCTGCAAAGTCAGAGTTGTGGGCCTGTAAATATTTGGCCACCCAAAACTGCATGTGCAAACACTTGGCCAAGCATTTTAGAGGCTGGCTTGATGCTTCTTTCCTTTTCCCCACCCACTGCTGCAAGCTTTGCTCAGGCTACTTGTTGACTAGCTTCCAGTGCTCGCTCACTCGCTCTCTTAACGGCCATCCCGTTTTTCTGGGACACATGAGTACAATACCTCGGTTTCCTCCTCTCGCCCTGGCTCAACCACCCACTAATGGGCCCTGCGTTCTGTCCAGCGGCACTGCCAGGGGCCAAGCCAAAGCCGGATGGTTGTCGTTTGTGAAGTGCTTCCCACCTCGCTACGTCTGAACCAGTTCCGTCGCTGGCAGAGGTGTCACGAGAGCGTTTCAGTGTTCCGTTCTCAGCGGAGGCAATGTGCTGGGAACGCACCGTGTACCCCACCTCCCGTCTCCCCAGAACGGTGGGCTTGGTTATCAGCGGTAGGCAGCAGCTGGCAAGCAGTGCATATATTCAGGATTCAGTATTTAATGCTGCCACCATTCAGGAAAAAAAACAGACAGACACTTCACACTAAGCCCAGGAGAGACGGGGGTAAATGCCAGCAAGTGTCTCTTGCTAACGAGGGGGAAAAAGAACAGTGTGGGGGTCGCAAGGCCGCACGGTGCCATTTTAACAGGCTCTGATTTAATGGACATATTGTACTGATTTCCCGGGCTCCTCTGAATGCCTCCTGGTTGTTTACTGAGAGACTAGCCGTCACTTGGAAATCCACAACAGACAGCAGAATCCCACCCTGTGCTCCACTGTTTCCCTCTCTCCCTCCTCTCCTCATCACCGTTCCCCAATCAGCAAAAGGAGGGGACACGTTGACAGCTTTGCCTCTGCGACATCTAGCTGCGTGTCCCTTCACCCCACTGCACACACATGCCGGCCACGTGATGCCCATTTGTGAACAAGATGTCATCAGGAAATCGGGTGTGCACATTGCAGCGTGACTCTGAAGTGTGGCTGGCAAACAACTGCAAAAAACATGTTTGGCTTCCAGCACAGAGAGAATGGAGATGGTGGAAGGGAGGGAAGGAAATTAGGACAGTAAACAAAGCAGCAGAGTAATTTGGAACCTGGTCATAAGTCAGCAAACAGACCAGGGAGGTTCAATTGAACAAGATGTAGCCGCTTCGGTCTCTGTAGAGGGCACAAGAGTAATGTGAGAATCTCATCAACCTCTATGGTTATGGCTACACTAGAGACCGTACAGCGGCACAGCTGTACCAGTGCAGCTGTGCCGCTGTAAGATCTCTCGTGTAGCCGCTCTATGCCAGCGGGAGAGAGCTCTCCATCGACATAATTAAACCACCCCCAAGGAGCGATGGCAGCTCTCTCTCTCAACTCTTCCATCGACAGCGCTGTGCACACGACCACTTATGCCGGTGAAACTTATGTCACTCAGGGGGGAGTTTTTTCACACCCCTGAGTGACGTAAGTTTTGCCGACATAAGTGGTAGTGTAGACACAGCCTATGACCTGCTGTTGCTGCAAAACCTTCCTCCCACGTCCTTCTCAAAGAACAGTATTCTCCTTCCCGGTCTAGACAATTGGTCCTGATTCTCCATTGCCTGGCACCTCATGCAGTCACCCTAACTCACTCCGGGCTGTTGTCATTCATCTAATTTAGCTTGCGAGCAGATTGGTTGGGAATTTTTCGAGAAAACGTGCTTTCATCGGACAATGCCGATTTGTTGAAACCAAAACTGTTCATAGGAAGGAGTCGGTTTTGACAAATTATTTTGGACTCAAACTTTTGATGAACAAAACATCTGAACATTTTCCAAATAAAATATTCCATTTTCCGGTTTGAAATAAGTTTTTCTTTTGAAATTTATGCTAATTATCATTTTTAAAAATGGTCGAAATCTGAACAAAACATTTTGAAATGATGAAATATTTCTATTGACCCCTCCCAAAAAAAGTTTTTTTTTGGGGGGGGGGGGGGGGAGCAGATTTTTAGTTTGTGAAAATGTTCAATACTTGGACTTTATGTCCTGATTTGCGATGGATTTTTTAAAAAAATTCTCAAATATTTCCACGAGAAGGGAAACCTGTTTCCCACCCAGCTGTACTTGTAAAGTCTTGTGACAAGGACTTGGCCTGCCCCCATTCCCCTATGTAGAGCCATGCACACTTCTGGTACTACATAAATAATAAAAATAACAATACAGAAGGGGTAAGATCTTTGTAAAGGTTCAAGAGGCACCAGGAGTTTCAAGGAGACATTATTCCCGCTAATGTCCCCTTACTGGTGAATTCCAGGAAAATCTGGATTAAAAAAAGTCAGGTGACCATCAGAGGAGGGGCTAGATCCTCAGCCAGTGTAAATGACTTCCACGGAGCTACACCAGAGAAAAACATGTCCTGGCATTTCTAGTGCAACTGGAAATGGGGCTTTCATTTACATCTATATGGCAGCATCTTCCACTAAAAACCCATGTAAAAGTACTCCAGATTCAAAATAAACCTAGGTAGAGTTGTATTTCTCCACTGATGCAATGCAACTAGAGAACGGGGACGCAAACCTGACTGCTGGCAGATGCTAAACGCCCTCAGGGCCTGGAACCCATGAACTCTAGTGCCGTGCTGGTAACTCCAGAAGTCAGACAAGAACCTTAGGCTAGGTCTACACTACAGGGGTGTGTGTGGGGGGTCGACCTAAGATACGCAACTTCAGCTCCGTGAATAGCGTAGCTGAAGTTGCGTATTTTAGGTCGACTTACCTGGCTGTGAGGACAGCGGCGAGTCGACCGCTGCCGCTCTGCCGTCGACTCCGCTTCCGCCTCTTGCTGCGGTGGACTTACGGAGTCGACGGCAGAGCGATCAGGGATCGATTTTATCGCGTCTTCACTAGACGCGACAAGTCGATCCCCAATAGATCGATTGCTACCCGCCGATCCGGCGGGTAGTGAAGACGTGCCCTTAGATGGCAGAAGCTGGGACTGGAAGACAGGGGATGGATCACTCGATACACTGGTCTGTTCATTCCCTCTGACACATCTGGCACTGGCCACTGGCGGAAGACAGGATACTGGGCTAGATGGACTCATTGTCTGACCCAGTACGGCCTCTCTTATGTTCTGATCTTTCAGTTCCCATTGTCACACACATTTTCCATCCTCCCTTTCCCACCACTAACACGAATCCAGGAGGAGCAGTTCTGGCAGTGACTAACTTCTTACCACATGTGAAAGAGCCCAGAAGGAGGGGATCTGGATTGAGTCGCTGACCCCAGGCTTCACATCAGTCCTGATTCATAGAGCAGGGGGTCACCTCGGCAGTCACCCCTGTGTTTTGAAAACAATCCTCTCTGTAGAGGACTCGATAACCAGCATGTGACTCTGACCTTAGTGCAATTGTGAGCCAGAGAAACCATCAGCATCAAAGACACGATCTCTGTGTTCAGTAATTCAGGGCAGCAGAGGGACTGAACAGCCCCCAGAGTGGGGCAGAAAGCTTTTTGATGCTACGTTCTTTGGACTTCAGTTTGGCTGATCCCGTCACTGCAGGGTGGGGAGGAAGGCGTGCAAGAGAAGCGGCCGATCCCAGCAGCGTGAGGGCGAACAGAGTGCAGTGCAGAGGCCATAAACAGCTGCGTTGGAAGCAAACACCCCGATGGGAAATATTGCCAAGCTGCTTCAGAGGTGGAGATACGGCGCTTGTCTCCCAAAAGGAAACGAGCCCAGAGAAGAGACAGATTCAATCCATTATTCTATTGCTGCTGTTGTCCGCAGCCTCTGCTAACACCTCAGAGTGGCAGAGAGAAGAAGGGATTTTACCAGCTGTCCAACAAGGCCGAGCAGACTGGCCTAACCGCCTGGACCTTCCCACGGGGAAGGCCTCCACTTTGCTGCACATCTGACATCTCTGCTGAGATGGGGCTAGGAGGAAAAGGCATAGCCTCTTTCTAAAAGTGAGCTCTTGGATTGCACCCAGTCAGGTACAGATGACACAACACCATGTATGAAACCAGCTGGGGAACAAGTCACACGGGAGATTTTAAGCTGCATGTGTAGAAATTGAAAATATCCAATATCCAGGTGAGACAGAACGCAGGAGCGAGGAGGAGGTTGCACAAACGCACGGGGACAACAGGAGTCGGACAGAACGTCATAGTCACGATTACCAGCTTTCACAACTCCTCAGTGAAGGTCCCTACCCTTCACCCCACATCCCAGCCCCTGCCCCATTTGCTTAGTCAGCAGATCGGGGATTCCCTCAGCATAAGGGAAGCCCTAGAGGTAGAGAGCTGGCTACGGCACACCTCTGCCACCAGCCTAGAAATAGGAGCTGTACTGGAAGGTTGGCCAAAGTTCAGTTGTGCTACAGCAAAAATCCCTGGCTGCTGGAATGAGCCCTTGAGAAAAGCTGCGGATGGCACAAGTTAGTGCAACCCTTAGGTCAGAGACCAAATGTACTTCTGGACCATCATCAGTTGAGGGGAGGAGGCTCCCGCACCCAGTCCCATTCATCACTGCCAACAGACCACTCCCACCCAGTCATAGTCGCGTTGACATCCCGGTGACAATCGCTTACATGGGGAAATAGGCCGTGGCCAGTACTGAATGCATTTCTCACGGTCTTTTGGGCATTAGACACTTGTCCTTTTTGCATTAACCTGCACGCTCCCGAGAGGTAATCTGGGAATCCAGTTCCCACGGGGTAACGAGTGGTTATAAGTGACTCTTGGTTGGCAAGCCCACATGGTGCTCACTCCCTTCCAGAGCACAGCATGGATCCCTCTGGTCTCCGGCTTGGCCTACCTCCCTGCAGCAAATGGGCCACGTTCCCCTGCTCACTGCACCTGCCAATGGAACCGAAGGAGCCATGCTTGTGACCGAAATAACGCGGGACGAGCTGCTGGGGCTGCGCTGCTTCAGGGGCCTCTGGGGTGCGAGAGAGAGAGGGAACGCAGCCCATTCGCTCTAGGGAGGGGAGCCGGTATCGTGAGACTCAAGGCCACATCTAGAAAATCAAGCATGCCCCCGGGGAGGAAGAGTTGATTCTTTTAAAATAAATCAGTCTTGCCATTTTTAAATTAAATAAGGGCAGATTTTTTTCCCCCCAAAGGTAGCAAGCTGCCTAATTTCCAGGGGTGGGTCTCCTCCTTCGTCGTCTTCCCTCCCCATTACAGAAACGGAGAAGAAGGGCTATGTTATTGTTTATTAATGACATCTGCTGGGGATATCGTGCCAGTGTATTTCATTGGGTTCGAGGACTCAGACACCAACAAGTTGCTGTTTAATAGCTATGAACTCAGAGAGCATCCTGGGTAATCAAATGCAAATTGGCAAACCACGCGTTAATAGTAATTGGCATTTCCCCCCCCTCACAAAATGAGAGATTTGTTTTTAAAGAAAAAGAATAACTGAGTTCTGTCTAAAGCAACAGAGGGTCCTGTGGCACCTTTAAGACTAACAGAAGTATTGGGAGCATAAGCTTTCATGGGTAAGAACCTCACTTCTTCAGATGCAAGTAATGGAAATCTCCAGAGGCAGATATAAATCAGTATGGAGATAACAAGGTTAGTTCAATCAGGGAGGGTGAGGTGCTCTGCTAGCAGTTGAGGTGTGAACACCAAGGGAGGAGAAACTGCTTCTGTAGTTGGATAGCCATTCACAGTCTTTGTTTAATCCTGATCTAATGGTGTCAAATTTGCAAATGAACTGGAGCTCAGCAGTTTCTCTTTGGAGTCTGGTCCTGAAGTTTTTTTGCTGTAAGATGGCTACCTTTACATCTGCTATTGTGTGGCCAGGGAGGTTGAAGTGTTCTCCTACAGGTTTTTGTATATTGCCATTCCTGATATCTGACTTGTGTCCATTTATCCTCTTGCGTAGTGACTGTCCAGTTTGGCCAATGTACATAGCAGAGGGGCATTGCTGGCACATGATGGCATATATAACATTGGTGGACGTGCAGGTGAATGAGCTGGTGATGTTGTAGCTGATCTGGTTCGGTCCTGTGATGGTGTTGCTGGTGTAGATATGTGGGCAGAGTTGGCATCGAGGTTTGTTGCATGGGTTGGTTCCTGAGTTAGAGTTGTTATGGTGCGGTGCGTGGTTGCTGGTGAGAATATGCTTAAGGTTGGCGGGTTGTCTGTGGGCGAGGACTGGCCTGCCTCCTAAGGTCTGTGAAAGTGAGGGATCATTGTCCAGGATGGGTTGTAGATCACTGATGATGCGTTGGAGAGGTTTAAGCTGAGGACTGTAGGTGATGGCCAGTGGAGTTCTGTTGGTTTCTTTTTTGGGCCTGTCTTGTAGCAGGAGGCTTCTGGGTACACGTCTGGCTCTGTTGATTTGTTTCTTTATTTCCTTGTGTGGGTATCGTAGTTTTGAGAATGCTTGGTGAAGATCTTGTAGGTGTTGGTCTCTGTTTGAGGGGTTGGAGCAGATGCGGTTGTACCTCAGTGCTTGGCTGTGCTTGGCTGTAGACGATGGATCGTGTGGTGTGTCCGGGGTGGAAGCTGGAGGCATGAAGGTAGGCGTAGCGGTCGGTGGGTTTTCGGTATAGGGTGGTGTTAATGTGGCCATCGCTTATTTGTACTGTGGTGTCTAGGAAGTGGACCTCCCGTGTAGATTGGTCTAGGCTGAGTTTGATGGTGGGGTGGAAGCTGTTGAAATCATGGTGGAATTCTTCCAGGGTCTCCTTCCCATGGGTCCAGATGATGAAGATGTCATCAATGTAGCGTAGGTAGAGAAGGGGCATGAGTGGACGAGAGCCGAGGAAGCGTTGTTCCAGGTCAGCCATAAAAATGTTGGCATATTGTGGGGTCATGCGGGTGCCCATAGCGGTGCCACTGGTCTGGAGGTATATATTGTCACCAAATTTGAAATAATTGTGCGTGAGGATAAAGTCACAGAGCTCAGCAATAAGTTGTGCTGTGTCATCATCAGGGATACTGTTCCTGACAGCTTGTATTCCATCTGTGTGTGGGATGTTTGTGTAGAGAGCCTCTACATCCATGGTGGCTAGGATGGTGTTTTCTGGGAGGTCACCAATGCATTGTAGTTTTCTCAGGAAATCTGTGGTGTCACGGAGATAGCTGGGAGTGCTGGTGGCGTAGGGTTTGAGTAGGGAGTCCACATATCCAGACAGTCTTTCAGTGAGAGTGCCAATGCCGAGATGATGGGGCGTCCAGGATTTCCAGGTTTGTGGATCTTGGGTAGTAGATAGAATAACCCCAGTCAGGGCTCTAAGGGTATGTTGATTTGTTCCTGTGTTAGTGTAGGGAGTGTCCTGAGTAGATGGTGCAGTTTCCTAGTGTATTCCTCAGTGGGATCTGAGGAAAGTGGCCTGTAGAATTTGGTATTGGAGAGTTGTCTGGCAGCCTCCTTCTGGTAGTCAGACCTGTTCATGATGACAACAGCACCTCCTTTATCAGCCTCTTCGATGATAATGTCAGGGTGGTTTCTGAGGCTGTGGATGGCATTGCGTTCTGCACGACTTAGGTTATGAGGCAAGTGATGTTGTTTTTCCACAATTTCTGCCTGTGCACGTCGGCGGAAACATTCTATGTATAGGTCCAGACTGTCATTTCGACCCTCAGGAGGAGTCCATGTGGAGTTCTTCTTCCTGTGTTGTTGGTGGGAGGGTATCTGTGTATCAGCACGCTGTTCAGTGTTATCTTGAAAGTATTCTTTGAGTCGGAGGAGGCGAAAGTAGGCTTCCAGATCACCGCAGAACTGTATCATGTTCGTGGGGGTGCTGGGGCAAAAAGAGAGTCCCCGAGATAGGACAGACTCTTCTGCTGGGTTGAGTGTGTAGCTGGATAAATTGACGATATTGCTGGGTGAGTTAGGGGTATCCCTGTTGTGGCCCCATGTGGCAGGTAGGATTTTAGACAGCTTACGGTCCTTTTTCCTTTGTAGAGAGGTGAAGTGTGTAATGTAGATCTCCTGTCTTATTTTAGTAAAGTCCATTTGTGTGGAGGGTTGGTTGTTTATGAAAGTCTCCAGGTTGGAGAGCTCTTTCTTGATGTTTTTCTGTTTGCTGTATAGGATGCTGATCAGGTGGTTCCTCAATTTCTTTGATAGTGCATGGCATAATCTCTCACTGTGGTCTGTGCAGTATGTAGATAGCAATGGATTTTTCACCTTCAGTCCATTTGCATTTGGAAAGGAAGATGATATCTGTCTGTATTTGTGCAAGTTTCTTCATGAGGTTGATAGATTTCCATTCCATACGGCTAAATGCAGTGCCTTGCATGGTGTCAAGTATCAGAGGGGTAGCCGCATTAGTCTGAAAATCTGTCTGAAAATCGTCAGCCTGTCCCTTATCCACACATTTGTAATGCAGTGAAGCTTGGAGCTAGTATAGTTTATGCAGAGCAGGGCTGGAAGCACCATCACTTGGGACAGTCCAGGCGGAGCTAGGTTTGATGCAAGAACCCAAATAGAACAGGAGCTGTGCACCTTTGAAAATCAGACCATGCCAGAGAGCCAGGTGGAGGTCCGACTTCAAACAGAGAGTGAATTAAGAAAGAATTAAATGATATTTGCCTCTTGAGAGGATTGCAGCTGAAAGGCTCATGGGGGAACGTATCTTTCAGTGGAGCGAGGTGATTGTTTGGAGCCCAAAAAGAGAGTTCTGGGAGCTGCCATAATACAACCAAGAAACAGAAGCAGCTCGGGAGAAGACATGAAGCAGAGCAAAGAATACAAAGGTGCAGTTAGGATCGCGGCTTGTGCCTGCGAATTATCTCCTGAATTGTCAGTAATGATGGTAGTCTAGTGACTTCCAATTGTATAACACCTTTGCATCCCCAATGCTCTCAAACTACCTTGGGGATTTAAACATACAGCTTGTGGCCTGCACACTAAGCGCTTAGGCACATGCTGAACTTCAAGCATGTGAGTGACCTCGCTGACTTCAGCTACGTACCTACATACCTAAGGGTTTGCAGGATGAGGGCTGATCCTGAAAGACACAATGATTGTTTCAGGGTTTGGCACTGAATTTAAGTTCTAGGAATCTATGATGCACTATATGGGCAATTGCCATCTCTGAAATGCAGACAGCAACACTATAGAACACATTCAGGTCAGGCAGGGAAAACTGATATTCCCTCCCGGTGAAACTGCTGGTGGACAGTAATCAGTTCATTTGGAATTTGACCAGGACATGGGGTTATCAACGCATCTCTTGCTAAAAGTGTCTGTGATCAGGATGGTGGATCATACATCATATCTGACATGTGGATTCTCAGATCTGTTTACCCTGCTCACAAAGTTTAAAGCAAAAGGGACAGTGGTACCATGTAGCACCTAATTCAGCCAGGCACTTAAGCTTGTACATAATTTTAAACATGTGAGTATTTCCAGAGAAGTTAATAGGCCTACCTGTGGGTTTAAAGCACTGCGCATGCTCACACACTTTGGTGGTTTGGGGCATTGGTGACTAATACTCTTAGATCTGAGCCAACTCTGCTAGTCCATGTATCGCATCAAAGCTTCATGTGGTCACAACTCAGTTCTCAGCACTAGGAGCTTGTCTACACTTGAAACGCTACCCCGGCTCAGCTGCAGCGCAGACACTCACTGCAGCGACGGGAGGGGTTAACCCACCTCCCCAAGAGACGGTAGCTAGATCGAGGGAAGAATTCAGTCCTGGCGGCTCTCAGGGTCCCTGCTGCCTTGGGGAATAACCCAACCCGCCCCTCCCATGTGGGACAAGCCCCATTCCAGATGTCTGTAGCACAGTGGCTCTTTGTCAGGGCGTCAGATTCCTGCATCTCAGAGCACCACATCATAGGCTCCTATAGAACCTGGATGGAATCAGATTTTGGGGCAGAGCCATCGCTTAACGTTATTGTTTTTTAAATTTGAGTTGGGCTTCTTTTCAGTCTTTTTTGGCGGCTTTTTATGCACACTACTGTTAAAAACAAAGGAAATGACATTGAAAAAAACCCCTCCAATGCTAAAACAGCTTTAAGGCTCTGACTTTAACCGACACCTATACTCATAACATGCATGTTGCCAGAGTGTGAATCATGCACAGCTTATCAGCCAACATGGGAGATTTGCATTATGCAGACCACAGCAGTTCAAGTCCTTTGGTGCGCCGGTAGAATACGCTTGGCCTTTTTCCCACTGGTGGTATAATTTCATTAAAAAGCCTTCAACAATTGTAGCCCTCCTAAGGAATTAAAACAAAACAAAACGGTATTTCCTATGGCTGGCCTATGCTGAAAAGGAGGAATCTTCCAGAACAAACTGGAGAAAATGTCTTCCAAAAATGGGTGTGATCACTCACTCAGCAGCAGCACTACGGTGAAAGATTTCAGTTCTTGGCTGATTGACCACAAGGGCAAAAGGAATTTGATGATTTCTAGAATTTTCATCTTGGTCCATTGAGTTTCGAATCCGTAAGAGCTATTTGTGATGATCCTGGCGCTACAGGACGTTCCCCTGCTAGAAACATTTCCCCTCGGGTGGCATGCAGCCCTCTGTCAATAAATTCCTCATGCAACACAATCTGCTTTTAGTTCCCTTTTCTGACAGCCTGTCTATGAAATACACAAGCCCAGACTTCCTCAGTGCTGCCGGACCCAAACCTGAGGGCTGGTTCTGGCAAAATCACTTCATTCTGGCCCAGTTTAATGGCCATTTTCTCCACGTTTCCCTTCATCCATGCACTCCACTCACACGCAGAGTCTCTCCTGGCTGGAAGTGTGAACACATGGCCCCATTCTGGGCCGATGCTGCGGTGTTGATTGAAGCCAATGTCAGGAAGGCTGAGAGAGCAGACGGGCTTGTGAACGCCTGATGAGCAACCCTCCGGGCGGTTGGATAAAGTGCTTTTCCCTGCTCATCTCCACCATCACGTCCTCCCTCCCTCTGCCCAGAAAAGGCTGCCCTCGAATCCAAAATGCTTCCAAACTTCTGAGGTCTCCCCACCCCCATCTCCATCAATTCTCCACACCCCCATGCCCTCCCTCTCCAAACAGATCCTTCTCTTTCCTGCCAGATCTCCTGACTGGAGCCCCTGCCAGCAATACAATTAGGACAGAGAGGTGTGGGGGTCAGTGGTCAGTGCTCTTTTACAAACAGAGCACATCTTGGATCATGCTGGGCAGAGTCCTTTATAAATGGCCAGGTTCCGATCAATTCAAAGTTCTATTTGAAACCCAGGCCAGTTCCCATGTTCTCTGCTGCCTGGTTATTATATGTTCAATAGACTCGTCCTTCCAGAGCTCTTCCTTTGCCAGAGGCCACATGTACCATGGACTTCTCTGAAGATCCAGTCGAACCCAGGGAGTGAAAGTCCCGGAGAGACACCTGAGACTTATGAGACAGCACCATATTCTGCAGCCAAATTGCAGGGCACTGCTGCAACTCCGTTTATTTTTTCCCAGTTACAAACAAATGAGACACAAACACGCCAAGAAACATGCAATGAGAAAAAGTTCAGGCCTTCTAAGCCTTTGACAATCGCCAGATTGTCATCTTGTTGATTACGCTGATGATGCGAGCCCCACGTCTGTATATGTGTGGCATACATGCCTGGGGCGCAGCTAATCGCCATAAAATCATACTCTCACTGTGCCCTATAATCTTCCCAGGTACAACAGAAATGTTCTAACAACATTGGGCAGATATGTACGGTAGTACCTTCTGTCAAACGTTTTCTACATTCTTTAGTGATGATAATGAGATTAGCCCCACAACCACCTCCTGAGGTTAGAATTATCTCCATTTTACAGATGAGTTACAGATAGAGATAGAGGATATGCTTTTCAGAACTGTCCTTAAACAAAGATGCACATGCAAACTTTATGGCAGACTTGCATGTTGTGTGATTGCATGTGCAAATAACGTATACCAGATCTGCATGCATGAAGACACTAAACTGGGAGGAGTGGTAGATATGCTGGAAGGTAGGGATAGGATACAGAGGGACCTAGACAAATTAGAGGATTGGGCCAAAAGAAACCTGATGAGGTTCAACAAGGACAAGTGCAGAGTCCTGCACTTAGGACAGAAGAATCCCATGCACTGTTACAGACTAGGGACCAAGTGGCTAGGAAGCAGTGCTGCAGAAAAGGACCTAGGGGTCACAGTGGACGAGAAGCTGGATATGAGTCAACAGTGTGCCCTGGTTGCCAAGAAGGCTAACGGCATTTTGGGCTGTATAAGTAGGAGCATTGCCAGCAGATCGAGGGAAGTGATTGTTCCCCTCTATTCGACATTGGTGAGGCCTCATCTGGAGTATTGTGTCCAGTTTTGGGCCCCACACTACAAGGAGGATGTGGAAAAATTGGAAAGAGTCCAGCGGAGGGCAATAAAAATGATTAGGGGTCTGGAGCACATGACTTACGAGGAGAGGCTGTGGGAACTGGGATTGTTTAGTCTGTAGAAGAGAAGAATGAGGGGGGATTTGATAGCTGCTTTCAACTACCTGAAAGGGGGTTCCAAAGAAGATGGATCTAGACTGTTCTCAGTGGTACCAGATGACAGAACAAGGAGCAATGGTCTCAAGTTGCAGTGGGGGAGGTTTAGGTTGGATATTAGGAAAAACTTTTTCACTAGGAGGGTGGTGAAGCACTGGAATAGGTTACCTAGGAAGGTGGTGGAATCTCCTTCCTTAGAGGTTTTTAAGGTCAGGCTTGACAAAGCCCTGGCTGGGATGATTTAGCTGGGAATTGGTCCTGCTTTGAGCAGGGGGTTGGGTCACTAAATGACCTCCTGAGATCCCTTCCAACCCTGATATTCTATGATTCTATGCATGCACATGCAAATTAGGCTAATGGTTTGGGGCGTTTTTAACTTGGGCAGTTTTGAACTTGCATTGAAAGTCTGCCCCTAGTTGTCTTGCTCAAGGTCACACAGAGGGTACGTCTATACTTACCTCCGGGTCCGGCGATAAGCAATCGATCTTCTGGGATCGATCCCGGAAGTGCTCGCTGTCGACGCCGGTACTCCTGCTCGGCGAGAGGAGTATGCGGAGTCGACGGGGGAGCCTGCCTGCCGCGTGTGGACCCGCGGTAAGTTCGAACTAAGATAGTTCGATTTCAGCTACGTGAATAACGTAGCTGAAGTTGCATATCTTAGTTCGAAGTGGGGGGTTAGTGTGGACCAGCCCAGAGTCTATGGAAGCAGTGGATATAGAACCTCCCAGTGCTATGGGCTAACCACAAGCTCATTATTTATTACCTGTTTTATCATCGCACGTAGGGGCACAAGTCAAGGAGCACAAGGCCCTGTGTGCTAGGTGCTGTACAAACACAGAACAAAACAACAGTCACCATTCTTTTCATAGAATCTGGTCGCCAGCAAACGGGACACAATACAGAACAGCTCCGGGGTGTTAGCGAAAGGCCTGATGAACAGGCAAACAAACCATTTAAGTGCCAGAAGAAATATCACCCTAGAAAAACTGTCTACCGGGATGCATGCTGCCTCCACCCATAATCCAAGCATGCACATATCAGACCCAGTTGCCATAAGTGTCAACGGGAGCAGATGAGGTTCTGCATTTCCCAATGCTGTGAATACAGGGAGAGGTTGATGTGCGGTCAGGAGAGCTTTGAAAGCCAGAGATGAATTTTCCTAAGCACAAGGACTAAGAACTGGAAAGTCTCAGCTCAGAAGAGCAGGTAATTCCACGAAGTGTGTGAGCTGCTGTCATCGATGGCTCCCAGCCAAACCGTTCCTTTATAGTCTGCGTTCCACTGAACTTTCTAATGGCCTGTGGCTATGCATTTTCATTTGAACATCTTCCTCGTGGGCTATTGTTTCCAATCACACCTGCGCTAGTTCCCCCTACCCTAAAGGCTTTCACAACTAGTCTTGGCATGTGGGATTTTTAGCAGCTTGACACACGCCAAGCCTGAGAAAGCAGAGCGATAAACCCAAGGTCAGGAAAGAATTTTAACTCAGTGACTTGCTAGGAGGCAAGTTTGATATCTAACCTATGGCGTCATGCACACAGGTAGCGCACTGGAGTTAGACGTACACTGAACATGGGCAGCTGATCATTACGAGCTACAGAAAATACAAAGATATTGGTTTGATTTTTTAAGCTCCATATTCTTTGAGCCATCACAGAAATACATTTGCCTATCATGTCCTATACTGTCAGCCCCAAACGTTCAAAAATCATGAGTTAGACACCCCCCCAAAAATCACAAGATTGGCTTAAAAATCATGTGATTTTAAAAACAACAACAAATTGGGGTTCTTTTTATTTGCCTTCTTATTTCTGAGCCTTTAGGAGGCACATTTTTCAAGCTTTTATCCACAACCAGGAGGGCTAGAAATGATTTTTTTAAAACGAAAGCCGAGATGCCACATAAATCACTTGACTCCAGGAGCAAAACCACCAAGGATCATGAGACTCCTGATAAAACTGCAAGAACTGTCGATACTGCCTGTACGTTTCAGGGTGCGGAATTCTCTCTTCTACATTCATTGTTACCTATTGTGCTAAAGTCTGGAAGCCCCAAATAGATTAAGGCTCCAGGTGTTAGGTGCAGTACAGAAGAGACAATCCACACACCAGGCTTCAAAAAGTTTGTCATATAAGTCATTTGAATAGCCAGCAGATGCACCCAAATCCAAGGAAATGATACACGGGGGAGAGAGGGGTCCAATCCTGGGTAGTCACCTATAGCTGGTAGGTCTCAGTCCAGTCCTTGGTGGGTAGATTTTCATGTCACAGCCACCACCATTATGATTTCCCCTTGTAGGCAGGCTCAGCAGAGAAGCCAGAAATGATTGCCCGCAACTTTTGTCCCCTGGGGGGGGGGACCTGCCCGGAAGCATGTTGGTGGGGACAATGTATAGAAACTGGCACCGCTTCCCTTCATGCTGCATCTGTTTTGTGGCTTACAGGGATTTCACTTCCAGAGCTGTCAATCAAGTAGCTATCACCGGTGCTAAATTCACACCAACAAATAAAACAAATAACAAACTCCTTTCCATGCTCTCCACTGCTTCAGCCAGAAATCTGTGAGAAGAGCTCTGTCACTCCTGCCTTAACCTCCGCCTTTCATACTACCCTCCCTTCCAAGAATAATGGAAACAGGAGAAGTAGGAACTTTCCTATGTTATTTCCAGCTTTGCCCCCTTGCCAGGTTATTATAATATTACACAAACGTGTAAATTCAAGCTCAGTCCCTGATTTTAAAAAAAGAACAGGAAAAAAAAAGACAGACACAGAAAGGCGGAAAAAGCAGAAACAGCGGACGCTCCAGCTCAACCTTTGGCAAAGAACATTGCAAATGTACAGAGCAGGGGCAACGTGAAACCCATTGTCTACAGGTCCAAATCCGGCCAAGTTGCTGACTGGCCACACCCCAAGAGTGTCAGGATTGGGTCCTGCACGAACAGCACTACACTGAATATTCACCCGCTATTCTACGGCACTGCAGGCCCCTGACTGTTGACACATTTGCCTGGGTCACAGGTTTCAAAACGTTAGCAGCATAAGCTGAGAACCCTCCTGAACTGTCTTTTCTTAATGGACTTCAGTACCGTAGGACCTTCCTGCTAGGCATCTGCACATTTGACTTATCAAAGCTGTGCTGCACTTAACATTATGACACATGGTTTCCTCTCGGGTAGAATGAGCTTGGTTTATTTAAGGGCGGGGTTATTTTGGGGAATCAAGAGCAAGGTACATACAAGTCTGATCTAGGGTGACCAGATGCCACAGATTAAATATCGGGACGCGGGGGGGGGGGGGGGGAAGGCCGCGGGGGAGGGGGGCAGAGAAGAAAAAAGCCGGCGGCGGAGAGGGAAAAAAAAAACAAAAACGGCCGGAGCACCCTCCAGCCGAGCCGCGCTCCGGGCCCTTCCTGCAGCTCCCTGCCCAGCCGTTCCCGGGCTCCGTCGCCCCGGCCCCGCAGCAGGGGCTGCTCCGCTCCACCCCGCCAGGGCTGGGACACTCGCCCCCGCAGCCCCGGACAGCCCCTCTCCAGCCGCGGGGAGCTCGGGGACCTGGGCAGGGGGCGAACCAGGTAGCCGGGCCCGGCCCCTCCCGGCAGGAGCGTGTCCGCCTCCGACCCACCGCACTGCCCCGCGGGCTGCAGGGCTGGAGCAGCCTCCGCACTGCACTCCCGGCCCCGGGCCCTGAAGGCGGCGGTGAAGCCAAGCGGCTTGCCCTGGTGACCCTAAGTGAGCCTAGGGGGCGAGAGTCCCTCCAGGACGTCAAAATTGCTTGTTTGTCCAGTGTCCCGACCGCACATCGGTCGGGACGCGGGACAAACAAGCCAATATCGGGACAGTCCCGATAAAATCGGGACATCTGGTCACCCTAGACTCTGATCAGATTTTTTCTCTTCCATTTAAAGAACATAGAAGTATCCAAACAGATTTCTTTGAAATAGCAACCGTAGCCTCAAGAGACAGAATTTCCGCCCAGAAAGCGCTCATTCAAATTGCACGTTCTGAGACTGCTGGACCTCTTTGTGAAAAATCTGAACTAGTAAATAGCAAGCAGTGTCTTGCCTTTGTATGGCACTTTCTATCCCAAAACTCTATGGAGACTTATACTGCTATATAAACTTCCCGCCCCGAGGAATAACATAAAGGTTGCAAAGTCAAGCACTCAAAATGTAGGTAATGCCAGAATTAAAGTTGCCCATGCAATTGTGATTTGGCCCCCGGTGTATATGCATTACGATATCAACTCCCTCAGGCGTGCTCTTGTCCCCTGTGCAATATGGGCCTCTACCCTGTCAGGGCACCAGCGGCAGTAGCATGGAGAGTACAGAAGGGGTAGCCTTCCTGCTCCATTCCTGTGCCCAATGCTGCCCCAGCTCCCAGCAGCTGGGAGGAGCAATTGCTGGAAATATTCTCTGCTTGGTGTAGGCCTGATTCGGGCCTATAAATAGGACCAGTGACATGCAGCAATGTTACAACTGCAAGTGGAGGGGAAATCAGCTACGACTGCAACCGTTCTGCTCAAAATGCAAACCGATTTTTCCAAAACTTTTAAGAACATAGATTCCAACTCTCCCAATTTTAAAATGGACCTCTGACTTCAGTGGAACCTCAGATTCATCTGCATATAACAGGGGTCGGCAACGTTTGGCACGCGGCTCGCCAGGGTAAGCACCCTAGCGGGCTGGGCCAGTTTATTTACCTGCTGACACGGCAGGTTCGGCCGATCATGGCCCCCACTGGCCATGGTACGCCGTCCTGGGCCAATGGGGGCAGCGGGAAGCCGCGGCCAGCACATCCCTCGGCCCGCGCCGCTTCCCGCCGCCCCCATTGGCCCGGGACAGCAAACCGCGGCGAGTGGGGGCCATGATTGGCCGAACCTGCTGCGTCAGCAGGTAAATAAATTGGCCCGGCCCGCTAGGGTGCTTACCCTGGCGAGCCGCGTGCCGAACGTTACTGACCCCTGGCATATAATTTAGGTAACTGTGTCACAGTCTGTCTGAGGATAGGTCCGTCAAAGGCTATTAGCCAAGATGATCAGGGATGCAAGTCCATGCTCTGGATGTCCCTAAACTTCTGACTACTAGAAACTGGGACTGGATCACTGGATAAACTGCCCTGTTCTGTTCACTACCTCTGAAACATCTGGCACCGGCCACCGTTGGAAGACAGGATACTGGGCTAGGTGGACCATTGATCTGACCCTGTATGGCCATTCTCATGTAAATACTCTTTGTAGTCAGGAGACTTTAGCTTTAGTAAAGCAGAGGTTAATTTTATTTTCTTTCTAAGAAATACCAGAATGTCATTTTTGCTCTACGTCATCTTATGTCTTAAAAGCTGTTCTCAATAATTGCCTAGTAACAAATGCCAACTCCTAGAAATGGATTTCAAGCAATTCTGGCTTAATTAATTATATACCAGAATAAGAGCAAAATATGAAATAAAGAAATATGCCTTTCAAAACCTCAGCATATTCTAGTGACATGATGGTGCCACTAACATTAAGGGGCCAAATTCTGTTCTCACACTGGTGTGAATCAAGAGACATGGTAGATTCTCCATTGCTTGCAGTCTCTAAATCAAAAGCGGATGTCTTTCTAAATAATATGCTATAGCTCAAACACAAATTATGGGCTGCAGAAATTAATGGATGAGGTTCCACGGGCTGTGTTATGCATGAGTTCAAACTAGATGACACAGTAGTCCCTTCTGACCCTAAAAAACAATGAATCCATAACCTAGTTGAAATCAATGGAATTATACCGCCATAAAACTGATATGAGCAAGACCAAGTTAAAGGGCCTGATATGACCCTTTACTTTGAAGAAGTGTTTTTAACTCGATCATGGAACGTCTGCTCCCAGATGAAAACTGAAGGTGTTTGTTTTTAAATATGGAGAGACTGGAATAAAAATAGGTTTGTCTGCTGCTTCTTCATCCTCAA
The DNA here is from genome assembly GCF_011386835.1 of Chrysemys picta bellii. Lineage (NCBI taxonomy): Eukaryota > Metazoa > Chordata > Testudines > Emydidae > Chrysemys > Chrysemys picta. Next base: position 40,340,203 of record NC_088804.1, on the reverse strand, counting down.
GAAAAGACTAGAGGGGACACCAACAGGAGATGCTTGAGAGGCAGAAGGAAATCATTTCAAGGAGTTGAGGGAGGACCTGGGAGAAGAATAAGAAGAGAGAACAGCTGACCCAGGACAGCGAGGGAAGAACAGGTGGATAGAATGGAGTGCTAAGAGTGGCATTGTGGATGGGCAGGGTGTGTGTGTGTGTGTATGTATGAGTGCTCTGGAAGCAACATAAGTGGAATAAGCCTAATGATAATATACAATGCCAGATTCTAGTGTCAGTTACACGTGTCTAAATCTAGAATAACTCCATGAAAATCAGATCAGCATAATGGAGAGCAGATCTGCCCCTTAGCCCTTTTTGTATTCAAAGTGCTTTGGAAACTTTACTTAAACCACTGTCAAAAATAACACAGTTGCACATACAAAATGCACCTGATGTATTAAAGATTTCCTTTGGATAAAAAGAAAGGGAAAAAATATCAGTAACCCAATGCCTGGCATGATGCTGCTGCTGGCATCTGACCTCTTTAACACACTCATAAGCAGGTTTCCCAGGCAGATGGTTGATATATTAAGTGGTAAATAGGCGAGTGGATGTCACTTGTAAAAGATCATCCATTTCCTATACAGAACCCTCAATGTGCATTTTTAACCACGCCTCAGCTGACGTGGAAATTCGATAGCAGCGACTGGGGAGCTGAAAAAGGCTGACACGTGTTACGCTTAGCGGAGTTCACAAGTGAGGTACGAGTTCGCAGTGAGAAGCCTCGGAAGCAATGGCTAGAAAGCTGTCTGGACTTCTGGGACTATACCAGCAGCCGCACACTCATGTTTTACTAGGGCAAGCTGTCACAGAGGGAGTGGCGCAAAACAGCAGCAGTGTCCGTTTCTGTCACTAAAAATGGCTAACTTTTTGTTTTATGGAGGTGACATGTGATGTGGCACATAGAAGGCTCGGCATGGCCAAACCCGGGTCCCAGATTTGTAAGTTATCACACCAGACGACAGTTTAAAAGCATTGCTGTTGCTAGGCTTAAGAATCAGAGATGAGTGGCCTTATGGCTGTCTCATGCCTTATATTAATGATTCTTTAAAAAAAATATCTAATTTTTGCTGCAGAACACAGAACTGACTGTCCACAAAAACAAAGAGCTAGGTGGAATACAGTGCACCCCGTGGCACATGGAGCTGACATGGTGCCAGCTCATTACAGCAGGAAATGACTAGCCCGGGTCATACACTAGGAGAGGAGTTACCCAACTGGAAACGGCGTGGTGTCCCGCCTTAGCAGTAGGAGTTTGCATAATGCCCGGGCTCCAGTACGATATAAGTGTCCAGAGACTCTGGTGGGAAATAGTCAAATACTTAGGGCAGGGGTCGGCAATGTTTGGCACGAGGCTCGCCAGGCCAAGCACCCTGGCGGGTCAGGCCAGTTTATTTACCTGCTGACGCAGCAGGTTCGGCCGATTGCGGCCCCCACTGGCTGCGGTTCGCCGTCCCGGGCCAATGGGGGCAGCGGGAAGCCGCGGCCAGCACATCCCTCGGCCCGCGCCACTTCCTGCTGCTCCCATTGGCCCGGGACGGCGAACTGCGGCCAGTGGGGGCCGCGATCGGCCGAACCTGCCACGTCAGCAGGTAAATAATCTGGCCGGCCCGCTAGGGTGCTTACCTTGGCGAGCCGCGTGCCGAACGTTACTGACCCCTGACTTAGGGGTTCTGGATGGACGCAAACTTTTGCCCATTCACTGTGATTATACATAAACTGGGGGGCACTCAAGCCAGGACTATTAGCCTTGCTAGAAACACTGAATTCATCCACATTTTGATAAACAGGAAAGCAGACAAACATTTCTTTCCTAATGCAAATATGCAATTGGATTTCCTAAAGCCTGGAAAAGCCACCCAGGAATTTGACACATGTTAAAAGTGGCAGGAATTGAGGCCAAGAGATGGGAGAAAGCAAAATAACCGTTAATATCCAGACAAAGAGCAGTTGTGTGAGAACCCTGTCAAACTGGGGGAAGAGGAACCCCTGTGCTCAATCTCACTTTTCCTTCCATTCGCCTACCGTTCCCAGGTAGAAAAAGGAAAGCGGCGAGGCTCACAAACTGTTAAACCATTACATGTACCGAACACACCAGACTGGAGGGTTCTACTGTTAGACTCTTCACTGAGCTAAAACAGGCCAGATTCTTGCTACCAAAAGACTTCAGCAAAGGTGTGTGGTCTAGTTGCTACAGCAGCGGGCTGGGAGTCAAGGACCCCTGGCCTCTGTTCCTGATTTTGCCAGCAAATCTCCATGTAGCCTGGGACAAGATGCTTACTCTCTCTGTCTCATTCTCCCCATTTTACAATGACCATTACAATAATTAAGGATTTTACACCCCACTGAGATCCTGGGATGGCATACGCTATGAAGCACCAGCCGTTTATTATTAAGACAAGAGGCCCCTGCAGAGACAGTGTCAATATCTGTACCATTTAGAAAGACAAGGCCATAGTTGTCCCTGATGTAACTGTACTGCAGCTATGGTGACCAGATAGCAAGTGTAAAAAATCCAGACACTTTTTTTTTTGGGGGGGGGGGGGGAGCGTCTAGTTGCATATATAAGACAAAGCCCCTAATATCGGGACGATCCCGATAATATCATAACGTCTGGTCACCCTAACCGCAGCAGTTCCAGAAAAGATGAACTCTGTCCATAGACGGACAGGCCACAGACAGTCTGCTACTCACATCAAGGACTTGCAAACAATACCAGCCGGAGTTACTAAAATACCAGTGAAAGTGCTGATCTCAGATAGGAGGGATAAATAGGAAAAGCAGAAAAGGAAGAAAAGAGGCAGAGACAGTGGTGCCACATAAGGAGGCAATTATTGACACAAAAGGAGGATGGATCTGTGCTCCCCCGAGAGCTCTCCTTGTGGAAATGAAGCATTAGAGAGAGGACACTTCACAAGGCCCTTTATTCATCCTCTAAAATGTTGGCACCACATTTTCTCCCCCACGCCTTTTTTTAAGTAGCCATTTCAGACACTGAAGCTGCTTTCAGAGATGGAAAATGAGTGTTTGCTTACAGATGCAGCTGGTAACATTCTCTTTACATTTTCCAAGTTTTTATTAATTTGTGATGTGACTTAAAAAGCCAAACAAACTATAAGGTGAAGTGATACAAGACAGAAGAACTCACCAGGGGGTTATGTTCTGATGTATCAGAGCTGATTGACCTGCCAGGAAACCTGGCTCCAATATACAGCCATTCGCCCAGCAGATGGGCAATTAAAACCAAATTCACTCTTCTAGTTGGAATTCCAATGAATGGCTTTGAGCCACCTGGTCTCAATAGACTGATCAGAACCAGTACGCTCAGAATCACAGTGATTTTTGAGTTCCTTCTTGTTCTTTGAAAAGTTCCCCTCCACGTGACTGCAAGAGAAGAGTAGGAAGCAGATTGTCTTGTGCTAGGATACTGTCAGATTTCACAAGCTAAGTGAAGCTGAGTAATTACTTGGATGGGAGACCTCCAAGTAATACCCAAATTCTTCTTTCTAGACGCCATGCTGAAGATTCACCAGGTGGGATACAGTACACATCCAATGCATTAGCAAGTGCTGACATTCTGCCTTTCAGAAGAGACAAAAACCTACATTTTAGATGAGAAACTAACCCCCAAACCAGGTGAGTTTTGACTGACTTGACATTTTATTACTAGCATTTCACTCAATCTACTCATATCCTGAGATAGGCCCACATCACAACATTCCGATGTGGAATCAGTTCCAAACCTCCCCAACAAGGGCCTGGATCCAATGCTCAGTTCATCCCAAATCTCCTAATTTAATATTAAAAAGGGAAGTAGTTTAAGAATACATGGTATATTTCACTATTCATTCCATTTGTTTGCCTTCTACTTTTTTTGCCCAGTAAAACTACGCTAGTCATATGCTATGTATTTATACCTCCCTACTGTATGTTCCACTCCATGTATCTGAGGAAGAGGATTTTAGCCCAGAAAAGCTTATGCCCAAATAAATTTGTTAGTCTCTAAGGTGCCACAAGGACTCCTGGTTGTTTACACTCGTCAGTTTCTCTTTCTGTTTATATTTAGTAGAGCTGGTCAAAATTATTCATTTGAAATTTTTTATTTAATTTTTTGATTGAAAAAATGGCCTTTTTGTTGAAACCGACATTTTCACAAAAAGCTTTTAGTTGGCAAAAAGAAATAAAGTAAGTGTCAAAATTTGAAAAAAAAATTGTACAAATAAAAAACTGAAAAACTTTACTAAAATATTTTGAAAAAACAAAAATGATTTCTGTTTTGCAGGGTTTAAAATGTAACAACTTTAAAATGTTACAAGATTTCACAAAATTGTTTTTCCACTTTTTGACCAGCTTTGTCAGTCAGTTTCACTTTCTAGTTTCCATGCACCTAGGACAATGCTGCTATGTTTATGTTCCTAAAACTGCAGGGGATTGATATAAATCAGTACGAAAGCCCAACTTATTTTACTGGAAATTAAATAGCAATGGAAACCTTTCTGTATCATATTAGGTTTTGTAAAATCCTTTTGTTACAAAACCTATGCTTTGGGTCTAAAGTAAGTGGCCACTTGTATCTCTTTAATTTACTTTGCTGTTGCTTGTCAAAATGAAATCTGTCCTTCAAAGGTAGAAGAGTTGGCCATTCAACCAAGAAAGCAAAAGTGTAACTGAAAGCATGTAAAAGAGCCAGTGTCTATTTTTACAGTCCCAAATACTACACAAGAGGGTTTGTCTCCACTGCAGAGTTGGCCCCATTTCTGACCAGATGTTGCCCCAAATCCACTTCCACACATACACAAAACAAAACCCTCTTACCCAAGTTTAGTGGTGCTTTAAACTCAGGTTAGCTAGTCCATCTTGGGATATAGGTTTGAGCCTCAGTTCTGAGTTCACTCAGGCTGGTAAACTGTCCTCTTTGTAGTGAGGACAAGGGATAAATCACATGAGTGCTGATAGTCCTCCAGTGCTATCCCACAATTCCCCTTCTTGTGCCCAGAAGGTTAGACAAGTTGTTCCACGATTCACTGGAAAAGAATCCTAGAGAAGCTCAGCTTAGTCCAGTGTGCAGAACCCTGGGAGTCCTACTGACACATACGGATGAGTGCAGCACTAGTGAGGAAATAGTAACTTGGGTAGGGCTTGGCCGGGAGCTTGCTCACACTTGGGCTAGGTTAACCTGGTGGTCAGATCTTAGTGTGCATCAGTCATATCAAATTTGCAGTGACGATGGCATAACCACACACATAAACCACGGACCAGAGGTCACTTTGTGAGCTTTTTAAAATCTGTGACTGTGAGTTGAAAACGGATTCTGAGGAACTATAGCTGGAGCGTAATTCTCTCTGCTGGATATTTCTAGCATTTGTCCCTCTCTCCTAATCATCTTTGGAAGAATGTTGGTCAAGGTAGATAATGTGACATTTTTAACGAGACTGGCAAATAAAGATATAACAGCCCATCAGATTTTTGGCCCAGGTAACTTCTCTTTTTGGCTCATCTCCTGATTGCTGCATTGTCATTGCACTTGCTGATCCAATAAAAGCGACAGCGTTTTTTAAACCCTTTTTTTAAATTATTTTAGTAATTATGCAGCTAAGAAGGTTTTCTCTCCAGGATGAAAAAAATGCTGACGTGCATCAGCCATGATATCAGAAAACAAGTTGATTTCTGGCCACTAGACAATTATAGCATGATTCATTTATAAAAAAATTGTTATGATACATAATACAACAGAAGTTACACAACCAACTATATTAAAACAGTGTTTGAAGAATAGCACACACACACACACACACACACACAGAGTCAGACACATTCTTTAACTAAGCACACAATATTTGTTTTGAACTAGCTACATGTCATGCTGTCATGGCCACACTGCTATTTTTAGCATGCTAGACTGATCAGCGCTAGCCTGCGTATGTCCATCCCAGCTGCGAATTACACTGCCCAGCTGCTGTAAATGTTCCCTTTGAAAACCAAATACTAAACAAAGCAGCAAGAAGGTGACTCGGAACGAGTGGTATCACAGACAGCCTGGGAGTAGAATCATAGACTATCAGGGTTGGAAGGGACCTCAGGAGGTCATCTAGTCCAACCCCCTGCTCAAAGCAGGACCAATCCCCAGACAGATTTTTGCCCCAGATCCCTATGTGGCCCCCTCAAGGATTGAACTCACAACCCTGGGTTTAGCAGGCCAATGCTCAAACCACTGAGCTATCCCTCCTCCCTTGACTGGGCCATCATGTATCTCTATCTACAGAGATTCTAGACAGCCTATGGTATTCAGATGTCAGATTAATCAAGTAAGAGGTTGATGAAACGTCCCAAAGTGACTTCTCTCTCCAACGTTCCCCCGTTTACCCTTTTTGCTGTTTCTTTTCTCCTTCCATTCTGCTTCTCCCTCCTCATGCTCCTCTAGATGCTGGCTCGCTGCTGGATCGTCGTTGGTAGAAGGCTTTTGCATCATGTTTTGGAGATGGTGAGGCTCAATCTCCTCTGCTATAGTAAGGAGTTCCAAAGCTGAAGGCGTTCCCCCAGCTCCCAAGAAACTCACCCTGGCCTCCACCAGCAACATCTTCCAAGTGGAGCACAGCCATCGCAGTGGGTCATGGACTGGGAGGCCAGGTCTTAGCTGTTGCTGGCTAGGACTAGGGCTCTGAATTGGAGCAGCTGCTTTAAGCAATACTTTCCCTTTCCTGGACTGGAGCAGCAGCCTCTGCAATTGTGCAATCATCGATTCATAGAGAACTCTGGGGCCTGGAGAGAAGTTTCCTATGGAAAAAAAGTCTAGTGCAGAGGAATTGTTGGAGAGCGTCCCATTGTGCTGGTGCATGCAGCAGTACAACAAGGTACTGTAACTGGACCTTGTAGTCTGCACGAATTACTTTAGCAGGACATTTTCCTTTATACAGCATGTGCCTTATGCTGCTAGTTACCATGGCAAAGGGTGACTCTTTGAGGTAAATAGTCTATATAGTAATGGTCTTGGTCACGTTATACATTCATCATTTGAGTTGGGTTTTATTTCCTCCCTTCAACAGGAACAAATAAAATAGAGCAAGGAATCTGTACGTTGCTCTCTTGAACCAGACGGGCCTGGAACAAAAGTGACCAATGGGAAAGAGCCAGTTACACTGGGTTAGAGGTGAGAAAAATGACAAAGAGCTTCATCAGTTTTCCAGCTTCCTAACCTAGGCCCTGATTCAGGAAAGCACAAACGCCTGAAGCCAATGAGATTTAAGCATGTGCTTTAAGTTAAGTATGTGTTTAAATTCATCCTTATTCGGGAAAGCTCTTAAGCACGTGCTTAACTTTAAGCATGTTGAGTGCTTAAGTCCCCCTGACGCCAAGTGCTTACGTGTTTTTCTGAATTGGGGCCGTAAGTCAGTGGAAAACGCAAGAGCAGCTTATGAATACTGGAAGATATAAGCTGGAAGGAGGAATTTCACAGGCTGAGTGGAGAAGGCCAGAGACAGACCTGGGCACAATTCAGCCATGTCACCAGGGGTTCCCACCAACCTTTAGTTCAGCTTTGGTTTGCAGGGGTTTGCACCCCTGGATCTGTGCGCTGAGGTTGGGGTTTCAATAGCCATCCCACATTCACCAAAACCAATAAATAAGTCATGAGACTCAGGAACATACACAACGTTTTGCCAGTGGGCCCAAACCAGATCCCAGAGTCTTCCTGGAAAGGTTACAGAATCACAAACTGGGCCTGAACTCCTGTTGCTATAGAGGGCTCATCTGAACATTCCCAGTCTGGATCCGGCTCTGTCTTTCTGCTCAGGCCCATCTCTAGTCTAAACCAGGAAGAAAAGTGCTGGTGGGCACCCACGGCAGGGCATAAGCCCCGGCTCACTCAGAACTCAGCCCTTGTTCACACCCATGCAAAACTCCGCACAAATCTGGCCTGAGTTTGGACTGGTTTCATCAGCAGATGATTTATACTGCTCTGCCGTTCATTGGGGGGAAGGAGGGAGACACATTGTGAATCTCTTACTCCGTGGGTGAACTGTTACTCGTATGTGTAGGCTGACTGACTTCAGTGGGAATGGGTGTGCAAGCAGCTCATCTGTGGGAGCAACGGGGTCAAAATCGATAGCTTAGCCATAGCGTAGCCTAGACTGGAATCACAGTGGGGGAGCATTGTGTGTGAGACAGGGTGGAACAGGGCAAGGATTTCCTAGGGAGTAGGTGGGATAGTCAGAGATTTTCAGAGAGTTCAGAAAGAGACCAGGGGAAAGACATTATTGACAGTGATGGGAAGGTGGGGAAAGAAGCAGCAATTCAGCCGAACGGCAGCCATGACACATAAGTAGCATCTGATCCTCTCTACAAAACAGATGCTAGGGCTCATTTAAAAACAAAAAATAGTCACAAGTGCCCCATTGCCAAGGGTGCCCCTTATGAATGTATCTGTGCCTCAGTTGTGCCTTCAAAGCCCCCATTATTCTCTGTTATTTATTGGTTTCTAATCAGGCAAGAGCACGCACCAGTGGGTTCTTGAATCTGCAATTACATGACACGCAGGCACCGCACAACCGCTGTGCGCTGGGCTTTAAAAATGCTGTCTTCAGATCTTCTCTCCACCTGAGAGGAGCAGCATCGGATAAGAGTCACTTAGCAGTGCAAGGTGACAATCCCCGTACCCCGCTGCAGTGGTTGGGGCCTTGCTATATGGCAAGTGGCAGAGTTAAAAGGGATGGGGGAGGCACCCGCCCCCAGGTGTGTGTCTGGTGCCTTTTCAAGCATATTATGCAATTGACAAAAGGAGGTGTATGAGACAAGCGTTCATATGACCTGGTGGTGCCACCCGTAGTAGCCCCCTCCGCCCCCCTGATCCCAGCCCAGTGTGGCGGGGAGGGAGGAGTGTGAGGGAGCTGGAGAGTGAGCCCATCTCACACTCCCTTGGCAACGGGAGCGCCTGTGCTGGAGGGCTCGGCCGGGCTCCCGGCTCCAAGCATTGTGACATGGTGCGCAGGGTCGTGCGATGCAACAGCGCCGCTCACCACATTTGGCCCAGCCGCCCCACCGTTCTGACAGAGGGGCGGCTAGGCCAAACCTTAATAGCACTGTGACCCTGTGGGCCAGATTGCAATGCCTGGAGAGGGGAGCTGGGCCACCATTGCTAGGTAAACGTGGGGTAGGTTTACTCGCCAGTCCCTCCCCCCACTTCACACTGGGCCAGGATTAGGGGTGCAGTGCCAGGGCAAAGGGGGTGGCTGCAGGTAGTCAGTGCCCTTTTGGCAGACAAGAAGGAAAGGAGGCAGCAGAAGAGCGCACCCACTGAACAGGGAGGCTACGTCTGCCGCTCAACTTCGCAATATCATGTTCGTTTGGTGGCCATACTACCCAGGCATGATAAGGGGTGAAATTAGCAAGCCAATCGGTATAATTGAAGGTGGCACAACTAATGACCCGTAGCCGCCCCGGCTGCAAAACCTGGCTCAGCCACTGTGTACGGCACGTGTAATTTAAAATCTGCCATCACACGGGGGGTGATTAAATGGAATAAACCCCAATCTGGTGGGGTCCGGAGAGAAGTTGGAGGGGACTGTAGGTTTGATAACATGTCTGAGGCTTAATTTTCTGTCAGCATAGAAGCATTTAATAGCTGATCCAGTTTAATTGAATAATGTATGATAGGTCTTAATGCAGCAGGCAATTCCCTATAGCTGTCCCCTTGGCACAAATTCACTCCCTCTTAAATTAGCTACATAGAAACATCTCATTAGTACACCAGTAACTAAGGCTTGCAAGGGCCAGAGATAATTAGGTGCTATTTGTTGGGGTTAAGTCGTGCTGGCCTTGGCTATGTCGAAGCCTCAGACCTATGCTACAGAAGATCCCCCGGGACTATAGAAATTGTGCACGGATGAAGTCCTTTGCTTGTTTTAAAGCATTTTCTATTGCTTTCAGAACCTCTGGTGGTGGCTGTAGTGAGACTATATTTCAGTGGAGTCACAGGTTGTGCTATCCTGGGGGGTGACATTTTACTATGTTCCACCCGTGTCGCAGGACCCCACCACTTGTACATGCTTAAAAAAAAACACCAGCAAATTCAGAAGCCATTCAGCTACACAAAAAATTGACGTCAGTCCCAGGGTCTGAGCTTATAAAACGTGGCCATGTTCTGCTGCAGTTTGCTCCATGGTGCTGCCCCTGAGCTGTGGTTATAGGCAAGTGCTAATGACCCCTTTAATGATACACTGTCAATCGCCACAGCTCAGTTCTCATCAGATCATATCAGCAAAGCAAGGTCATTGCAGTCTCTCACCCAGGTAAGCATCTGGGAGCAGATGAGATCACAGCCCATAATGTTGGCAGTTCTACAATCTAAGGCAGCAGATTAAGCAGAGCTAAACATGAATGGGAAGCTCTATTGACCTCCAATGAAACAACTATCTTCATGCTTAAAGTTAAGCACATGTTTAAATGCTTGGCGTAGGCCCCAGTTAAGCAAAAGGCCCATAGAAATAGTAAACAGAGATGATTAAGCAGAAAGGAGGAAGTGGTTTAAAATAAGAAGCATTGTCTAGATTAGATAGATACTGTAGCTGGATTAGGTCGGAGACAGATTTGCTGAAGCAGCAAAATCTTAGAGGAAAGATTTACAAAGGATAAAACAGGTAAAAGCACAAAACACACTGGGGCAAATTCTTAAAATCTTTCCCAATTAGATGAGGAGAAAATCATGATTGCTTCTCATCTGGCAGAGAGAAAAGGCCTACAATTAAGGTAAATATGCTTTGAAGGTGCAAGCCAATGGAATGGGCTGATGAACATGCAACAGATAGACATGTAGACAGGCTGGGATGGATATTAGCTTTTCAACACTGGTTATGAGAAATTACTGCATGTGTGCTGCACTTTCTAACAAACTTAATCACTTCATGATGACCCAACGGTATTTCCACTTCCACATGCTTTTCATATTACTTAATAAACGTAATAAGAAAACAGCCATCCTACTGGAAAAACAACAGTTCAGAGAGTTCCCTCTCTCTCTGGTTAGCAACAGGCTATGTTATGTAACAGAATCTCTTTGCTGTTCCATATTAACAAAGGCAGGTTACGTTTTTACAGTACACTTAAAGACTAATAACGCTAATTACTTTGCAAATGGCCAGTAAAATGCAAGGCAGTGCTTATGTCCAGAACTGCCAGCTCAGGTGACGTCTGAAGAGAATAAAGATATTGGATTTTTTTTTAAATGTCCCAGATCTTTGTCTATTCCTACCCTATTTTACAAATTAAACTTGAATAGATCTTAAAGGGGAAAAAATCTATTAACCCCTCAAGGCAATTTGCAAAAAAGGATCACAGTGAGAAATGCTAACCTGCCTCTTTGGGGGAATTTTGAGATAGAGTTTATCTGGACAAAGTTTTTCTTCTAGCACATCAAGGGGAGCTGATGACATTCAAAGGAAAATGTCTGAGGAGAGCTATTAAACCAAGGGAAATTACAAAAACTCCTCCCTTAGGTCATTTAAAATTGAACTGGCCAAACCCACCAGCGTGCATATATACATATTTCATGCACACCTGAAATACACAAACACACACTATATATATTAATGCCCTATGTCATATATGTGTGTGTACATAATATATATGCGCACATACATATAGAATGTAGGTCACAACCCTGCCCCTGCTGGGGAAAGGACTAGATACAGTCCAGTACATCCTCAGAATTATGAACACCAGAGTTCTGGACTGACCGGTCAACCAGGCACCTCATTTGGAACCAAAGATGCAGAAGTACGCAATCAGGCAGCAGCAGAGACAAAAAATAAAAGTAGATACAGTACAGTACTGTGTTAAACTTAAATTACTAAAAACTAACAGGAAAGTTTAAACAAAAAAGATTTGACAAGGTAAGAAAACTGTTTCTGTGCTTGTTTCATTTAAATTAAGGTAGTTAAAAGCAGCGTTTTTCTTCTGCATAGTAAGGTTTCAAAGCTGTATTAAGTCAATGTTCAGTTGTAAACTTTTGAAAGAACAATCAGAGTTTGTTCAGAGTTACAAACAACCTCCATTCCTGAGGTGTTCATAACTCTGAGGTTCTGCTGTACATTAGTTCTACCGCCATGTTACAGGATAGTCCGTGTACTTCAGAAACTGCTGTTCTCTTGTGCTTTAATGGTGGGCACATACAACTTAAACAAAATGCAAAAACATCTGTACTGGTTTGAGGGAGGATGAAAATAAATAATCTATGTTCCAGTCTTCATGTAAGGCCCATTGAACGTATTAGGGTTGGTTAGGGCTTGTGGATAAATCTTGACATCCGATTGACTAAAACAGACCTCGGGTACGTGATGCATTGGAAGAGCTTGCACAAAGCTGAGCTACTAATTTAGAATTCAGATTGATAGCCCTAAACTGTGTTTATAGCCATATTCCCCACAGGATACGTGCCACTCAGCATGAACTCGAGAGCCGTACATAGCCCAGGCTATACTCTATGTACGATCTCACAACTTTGTCACCACTTGACCGGACTCCAGCAATGCCATGTACTTTAGCATGAAGCCTTCAGCCTTTAGGAAACTCCAACTGGTCCAGAACGCTGCAGTGCGTCTCCTCAGCAACATTGGCTCATGGAAACACATCAGACCTGTCTGATGCTCATTACACGAACATCGAATCAAGTTCAAGGTCTTGGTCCTTATCTTCAGGATACTCAATGGTTTGGGCCCAGGGTATCTAAGGATCAACTAATGTTCCATGATGAAGACCAAGGTCGACTGCTTTGTTCCTTTGGCCCAAAAGGAAAAGCTCCTCTGTGCAGAACATAGTGCGTTCTCAGGGGCTGGCACAAGACTATGGAATGAGTTCCCTTGGGAACTAAGAACCATCATAACCTCGCCACCTCCACTTCAAGTGCAAGTCTCATTTCTTTGATCTCATCTTCTCTAACATCCACATAACAACACAGAATCATAGAAATGCATGGCTGGAAGGGACCTCAAGAGGTCACCTAATCTGTCCCCCCTCACTATCCACAGGCACTTAGATTTTTAAAACATTCCAAAACAAAAACACTCCACTGCACATACTTCTCCCCCTGAGGAGGGGCTGAGAAAATAAACACGCGAGAGATGTTAGTCATGTTGCTTGTTGCAAGACTGGAAGGCACTCAGACACTTTAAGGATGAGCATGATATAAGAACCTTGATAGACTAGACTAGACTAGTCTCGTCTCTCTATTTAAAGACCAACCTGCTTCAATTTTTCTGCCTATCCATCAATGGATTTTCAATAGCATCCACTTTCATTATTTCTGTACTTCTCTTCTGGTTTTTTTAAGGACCCTTCTTTGCGTGAAAAGAGGATCGGTTTTCCCTAAGGGTTTCAAGTGTTCCCATTGCATATGTTGCACTTGAAATCACTGGGTGACCAGCAGATACGGGGAGAGGTGGGTGCCAGATGTCAGTCAGGTTACTCCAGGACTGAATTTGGCCCTATGATTTTAAATGGATGAATGAAGCAGAACTAGTAGATGAACTCCCTAGTCACACCATCCACAGGAGAGATGTACAGAATACACTGTTATTAATACCGCCGTAATACCCCAAGTCAGTCCAGTGAGGATCGGGGTCTCCACTGTGCTAGGAACTATACAAATAGTCCCCCTGCCCCAAAGAGTTTAGAGACTCAGTGGAGACAAGTCCAAACACATGGGTGTAAGAGATGCGTAGAAGGGCTGGGTGAGGGAGGACACTGGTAACAGTGAGAGGGACACATGGTGCTGGGGGCTAGCTATGTGGCAACATATGAGTTAGAAGCTCTACAGAGTTTCCCATGCAAGATGAGAGGGGTTTTAGAAGTAGAGAAGCTTAGTGTGTGTATTCCAGTAGCACAGTGGTCCCCAAAATGTGGGGCACTCCTCGCCCCTTGGGGAGCGCAGAGGATCATTCAGGGGGGTGCAGCGGGCCTGGGCCAGCCCTCACCAGGGGGCGAGGAGGGAGCGCCACCCAGCTCTGCCCCGAGCGCTGCTTCGACTCTGCCCCCAGCCGCGGCCCAGGCTTCCAGCCGCAGCTCCCTCCCAGCCCCACCCCCTGCTGCGACCCCAGCCTCAGTCCCTGGCGCCCAGCTGTGGCTCTGGCCGCAACCTCGGTCTCCTTACCCCTGCCCACGTTCCGCCACCCCCGGGAACCGCTACCCTGCTCTCAGCCCCAGTTCCCAACTGTGGCTTCAGGGGAGAGGGCGCCGACAGAGGCAAGGTGGGGGTGCGACGTGAAAAGTTTGGGGGCCACTGCAATAGCACCTAGAGGCCCAATTGAAATCAGGGCTCGAATGTGCTTGGAGCTGGACATGAACATACTAACAGCCGAAAAGCTTACAGTCTAAAGAGACAAGACAAAGGAAGTGTTATCCCCATTTTTCAGGGGAGGAGCTGAGGCGCAGAGAGATTTAAGTGACTTGCCCAAGGTTACTATGGAAGTCTGTGGCAGAGCCATGAATTGAAGTTAGAGCTCCTGAGTTCTAGTGCAGTGTCTCAATCACAAGACCACCTTTCCTCTCGGAGCACCAGACTAGAATTCTGCCTGTCCCACTGGCACAGACCTGAGGCGAGTCTGTCTATGACACACACCACTGTAGTATCTGGGCACATCACAATCTTTACAGTATTTATCCTCACCAAACCTGTACAACATGGGGCACTGATATTACCCCCATTGTAAACATAATTGGAAATCCCCATTGGAAAACAGAATCGGAACTATCCATATCAAATGATGGGGTTTAAATGAGCTCAAGAAAGAGATCTTGGAGTCATTGTGGATAGTTCTCTGAGAACATCCGCTCAATGTGCAGCGGCAGTCAAAAAAGCAAACAGAATGTTGGGAATCGTTAAGAAAGGGATAGATAAGACAGAAAATATCATATTGCCTCTATATAAATCCATGGTACGCCCACATCTTGACTACTGACTGCAGATGTGGTCGTCCTATCTCAAAAATATATATATATATATTGGAATTGGAAAAGATACAGAAAAGAGCAACAGAAATGATTAGGGGTACGGAACAGCTTCCATATGAGGGAAGATGAATAAGACTGGGACTTTTCAGCTTGGAAAAGAGATGACTAAGGGGGGGATATGATAGGGGTCTATAAAATCACGATTGGTGTGGAGAAAGTAAATAAGGAAGTGTTATTTTCTCCCTCTCATAACACAAGAACTAAGGGTCACCAAATGAAATTAATAGGCAGCAGGTTTAAAACAAACAAAAGGACGTATTTCTTCACCCAATGCACAATCAGCCTGTGGAACTCTTTGCCAGAGGATGTTGTGAAGGCCAAGACTATAACGGGGTTCAAAAAAGAACTAGATGAATTCATGGAGGATAGGTCCATCAATGGCTATTAGCCAGGATGGGCAGGGATGGTGTCCCTAGCCTCTGTTTGCCAGAAGCTGGGAATGGGCGACAGGGAATGGATCACTTGATGATTACCTGTTCTGTTCATTCCCTCTGGGGCACCTGGCACTGGCCACTGTCGGAAGACAGGATACTGGGCTAGATGGACCTTTGTACATAAGAACGGCCATACTGGGTCAGATCAGATGGGGAAGTGAGGCACCAAGAGGCTATCTGACTTGCTCAAGATCCCACAGAAAGTCTGTCAGAGCAAGGAACTGTACCAGGGTCTCTCACCAGACTAGCACCCTAACCATCTGTGCCTCAGTTTCCCCTTTTGTAAGATGGGTGTGACACTACGCCACAGGAGGGCTGGCGAGGATTACTACTGCTGACATTTGCACAGCATTTTGAAGGTGAAAAATGATATAAAACTCCCAAGACCTGTTGTTATTTAACAGGAAAGGATGTTACAGGGGCAGCCTGCAATAGATCTGTCTGCTAAGGCATAGCTGATTTAGGTCAGAGAGCCAAAGTGAGTGAGGTCCTTAAAGCACTCCTCACTAGTGCAGTTCCCACTGACTCGCACGGGAAGTGGGCTGAAAAAGGTTGGCAGGATTTTAGCCAATATATTCATTCTGGTGCAGTTTATATAGTTCTGCATCTAGCACTGGACTCACATAAACCCATATGGGTAAACCCTTGCGGCCTATTATTTTGATAGCTGAAGTCCAGTGGTACCTTGTAAATCACATCCTTCTGGACACCCCCTTGCCTACTTTGGTAAACTCTGGGTTATGTCACCATTTCTCTGCTTTCCATCGGTCTCATCCCCGTAATCTGCTGGGAGCAACTTTGCTTTGGAATTGTTTTTTGAACCTAGGCTACATGATCTGACCGACCATATTTATTTAGTCACAAACAGCCTCTTTATGGTTTGCAAATTATATTCTATGATAAAGAAACTGGCATGTGCAGCCATCCATTGAGGTTTCATTATATTCCAAAGTGTTCTGTTCAGCAGACAGAGGAAACTGGAGCAACTTTACCAACCGCTCCCTGCTTTGGAGATACTTCCAAGGAAGAACATTGTGTGAGAACAGCTTAAAAGCCTAAAGTGTGGCTGAATACTTCAGCCAAGCCCGCTGAATGCCTCATAATTTTTAGTTTATTTATCTTCACAACACACCTCTGGGGTAGAGCAGTGCTATTTTCCCCATTTTACAGAGATTTGTCCAAGGTCATGCAGGATGTCTGGGGTTGAACAGGGACTTGAACCCAGGCCTTCTAAATCCTAGGGTAGTGCTCTAAACAACTGGGCAGCCTTTTACCCCAGTCTCAGCCTTGTGGGAGTATTGGCCTTTCCTGTTAGAATGGTGGTGCAGGAAATCATTCCAGACACCTAAGGTAACAGCCATGTTCCGAGTGAAAGGCAAAGGTGAAGGAAGGCAGATGGGAGGCAGGTGATAAGAGGGCAGAGTTAAGGCTGGAACCTTAACTGAGAATTTGATGGTTAGGATTTTCTAAGGCTATAGACATTCTACTGACATTGCTTAAAAGGGCAATACATCCTCAAGCTTATCATAATGCTTGACAAAAAACTTTGTTCACTTACAGTGAAGGTAGCTACAGTAAAGGACTTAACCATTATGCAAAATGCATACCGAGAACATTACCAATAAAAATCTCTAAACCTTAGCAAAAATGCAAGTGGCCAGTTAAGATAATTTACATATACATTAAATTATACTTACAGCTTCACATTAAGTTAATAATGTTGGCATGTGAAGATACACACTACATATTCCAATAATATCCTTAACTCTGACCCATCAGCAAGGATCAAAATGGGGAAAAAAGGAAAGTGGTGTTCTTTCCCTAATGCCACCCTATTGTAGCACCAAAATGAGCCATCATTCACAGTAAATAGTGCAAATCTGTGACACTCCCTTTCCTGGGCTTGTCTACACATAGGAGTTACCTTGGTTTAACTTAATTGGTTTAAGTTAGATTGCTGCAACTTTTGTACGTGGACTGTCTTATGTTAGTTTAAAACTGGTTATGTCAATTTAGCTTGTGCCTATAACTGCACTAACACAAGGTAAACAATTTAGCAGTGTGCATGCAAAAGTCACTCCAATTTTAACTAAACTGACTATTTAAATCAGCACAACATCCATGTATAGACAAGCCCTGAGAAATGCTTAAATACTATTGTGAAGGAGCCAGGTAAGTACCTACGGAGACAGATACAGTAGATGCAAGCTCTTTTTATGTTCAATTCCTGGCTCTGGTACCGAATCCCTGGGTGACCTTGGTCAAGTCACTTAATCACTCTGTTGCTCAATTCCCCATCTGTAGAATGGGGATAATACTATCAAATAAATTTGTTAGTCTCTAAGGTGCCACAAGGAATCCTCGTTGTTTTTGCTGATACAGACTAACATGGCTACCACTCTGAAACCTATCACTTTTGTCTGCTCTTTCAACTGGGAAGTGTCATCGATAGGCACCGTCTCCAAAAAAAATAGGGGGTGATAAACCACCTCTCACTTGCCCTGTGCTCTGCCCCACTCTGCCCCTCCCATCCGAGTCCCCGCCCACTGCTCTGCTCCAAGGCTCCGCCCCTGCTCGGCCTATTCCCCCTGAGCCCCCACCCATGCTCCACTCTGAGGCCCCATCCCCGCCTGGCCTCTTCCCCATTTGGCCACACGCACACTTTACCCCGAGGCCCTGCCCCCTCTCAGCCTCTTCCCCCCGAGAAGGATTGCCAACTTTCTAATTGTACAAAACCAAACACCCCTGCCCCGCCCCTGAGGCCCTGACCCCTGCTTGCTCAATTCCCCACCTCCGTCGCTCGCTCGCCCCCACCCTCACTCACTTTCACCAGGCTGGGGTAGGGGATTGGGGTGCGGGGGGGGTGAGGGCTCTGGCTGGGGGTGGAGGGTTTGGGGTGCGGGAGAGGACGCTGGGCTGGGGCAGGGTGTTGGGGTGCGGCGGCGGTATGGGCTCTGGGCTGCGGATCGGGCTCTGGGCTGGCCCAGAAATGAGGGATTTAGGGTGTGGGGGAGGGTTCCGGGCTGGAGCAGGGGTTTGGGGTGCAGGGGGGGCTCTGGGCTGGGGCCAAAGGGTTTGGAGTGCAGGAGGGGGTATGGGCTCTGGGGTGGGGCCAGGGATGAGGGGTTTGGGGTGCAGGAGGGAGCTCCGGGCTGGGGCAGGGGTGTTTGGGAGGGGTGAGGGCTGGGGAATAGGGGTTTGGGGTGTAGGAGGGGGCTCAGGGCTGGGGCTGGGGGTTGGGGTGTGTGGGGAGTGTGGGGTGTGGGTTCTGGGAAGAAGTTTGGGTGCGGTGGGGACTTCGGGCTGGGGCAGAGGGTTGGGGTGCAGGAGGGGGTTTGGGGTGCAGGGTCCCAGCGGTGCTTACTGTGGTTCCCAGAAAGCATCCGCCAGGTGCCTGCAGCCCCTAGGAGCATGGGTGGCCAGGGATGCTCTGCGTGCTACCCTCGTGCCTGCAGGAGCCGCTTCCACATCTACCATTGGTCGCTGTTCCCAGCCAATGGGAGCTGCAGAGCCGGCACTTGGGGTGGGGCCAGCACACGAAGCCTCCCTGGCCGCCCATGCGCCTCCAGGCCGCAGGGACCTGGCGGCCACTTCCAGGAGCCACGCAGAGCCAGGGCAGGCAGGGAACCTACCTTAGCCCTGGGCCCGCACTGAGCCACCAACTGATCTTTTAACAGCCCGGTCAGTGGTGCCAACCAGAGCCACCAGGGTCCCTTTTCGACTGGGCGTTCTGGTTGAAAACCGGATGCCTGGCAACCCTACCCCTGAGGTCCCACCTGCCACTCGCAGGGGGGCAGGGGAGTGGAGAGGAGCATCCAACAGCAAAAACAAAAGTCAGCACCTGTGCTGTCATTTACAATGTGTTTGTAACCCCCCTAGCATAATGGGGCCCTGATCAATTTTGAGGCTCTTGGTGCTACCACAATACACATGATAAATAACAGTGCATAAAGAGTGAGAGAAAAAGCTACATTCTCAACGCATTCCTTTAAGGCTAGGTATTGCAGGGCATAACGATAGATAATCGTACACGCTATTCTAGGCCTTTTGTAATAGCTGGCCACAACACAAGCAATCAAAGGCAGTCTAACTCTGATTTTCCTGGCTTTGGGGTCAGTTAAGTAATAACTATAATGCTATTTTAATGTAATGGTGAGTATTTAACTTCAAACTATTGGCGTGCTCCCTAAAGAATACAGCTATGAGACAGGATTCACTAATATTTGCCAAAGATGCAGAACAGTGGATAGAGATAAAGGATAGGCTCATACACAGTATGGTGCATATTCATACAATAAAGAGCATTATTTCATAGCTCCTGGGACTGTCATGCAAACTAATTAAAATGGTATTTCAGCATATTGAATTAATGACTCCACTGAGGGCAAGAAAGATCTTTATCAACAGGCTTTTTGAAACCTCATTTGCTTTAAAAAATGTACCGGGGCTGGTAATAATCTAAACAGAGTAGCAGAGTCAAGTATAAGCATACAATTTGTCAACGTTTTTATGAGGATGAGACACAGCATTTTGTAGGGCTGCCGATGTCGTCTGCTTGCCATGAAGCATGTTGGAATGGGCCAGTTACATCACTTTCTCCACTTTAAGCTCAGATAATATATTCTTCATGGGAAATCGAATGTGTCCTGCAGCGTGAGGGAGGGAGTCCCAACTGCAAGAAAGGTCAGAGCATTTCCAAAAAGTTAATGGAGTTTTGTAATACCCACCAAGGAATGGAGGTAGGGTAAGCGTTATAAACTCCGATCTAACTACTACACAGAAAATTTCAATGCACGTTTCCATGGATGGCCCAATTCAGTAAAGCATCCCTATTTAAGACACACCTCTACCTCGATAGAACGCTGTCCTCGGGAGCCAAAAAATCTTACTGCATTATAGGTGAAACTGCGTTACATCGAACTTGCTTTGATCCGCCAGAGTGCACAGCCCCACCCCCCCGGAGCACTGCTTTACCGCATTATATCCGAATTTGTGTTATATCGGGTCACATTATATCGAGGTAGAGGTGTATCACTTAAGCACGTGAGTAAGTCCCATTGAGATCAATTGGATTTAGGGAAGTGCTTAAAGTTAAGCGTGTGCTTAAGTGTTGTCCTGAATTGGGATGGGCTTAAGTTTGTGCATGACTGCTTTCCTGAACTGGGGACCAAGGGAAGTACTACGCTGAACAGGAAGCAGGGAGGTAGAACAGAGTTCTGTATAAATATGACGAGCATATAACAGACAGATACAGCCTAACCCTAACCCTAACCTCATTCTCTCTCTGCTGCTCCTGTTGCAGGATAGCTTAACCCGAGCAGCTGGGCTTTGCTATCTGCCCTGTCCACCACCCTGATCTCATGTCAACACCTAACATGAAAAGGAAGCATGTGACTAAGTGTGACGTGTGCAAATCTACACATCAATATGGTGTGTAAAGAAATCAATGGGAGAAAGAAAGACAGATATAAAATGTAATCTCTAGAGCCAAAATCAGCAGATCTTCACTGACAGGAGCTGAGGATCAGAGGTTCTCAAACTGGGGGACGTGGAATGTATTTTTGGGGCGGGGAACGAGACGCGTTAGGAAAAAACCCTCACTGGGCACAGTTTGCCCAGAGCAATGAATAACTAGCAAAGCTGTCGGCCGTATCAGGTCCTCAGCTGGCCCTGTGCATTTGGCTCTAGACGGCGCTGTCCGTTTGGGTGGATTTCTGTTACACCTGCAGAGCATTACCCAACGTCGCTGCCAGCTGGCCGTTAATCCGTTTGCTACGATGTGCTGCGCACATTTAATTGTAAGCATCGGCCACAGTCGCAGTTTTGCTGTTACTCTTACTACAGTGGATCGTTGGCTCACTCGTGCAACAGGAAAAAAAAGTGAAAAACAAAGAAGCTGAAACTGATTCAAGTGAAACACCACCGCTGCATATATCGGTATATGGACTTATGTGGCGGGGAGAGGAGGGGGGGCGTACACTGCAACAGACACAAAGAAGGGGGGTGCAATCAAGTAAGTTTGAGAACCACTGCACTAAACATATAGCACACACCTCAAACATCTTCATGCAAGAGCCATAAAATCTCTCCCTTGGTCTTGCAGCATTAGGCGTCAATTTCACCCCAAGAATTGGTATAAAACAGACAACACTCTGGAATGGGCTGAATACACGCCAAAGAGATTGATGGGAAAAGCTTTGATTTGCAGCATCCAGTAAAGACAATGAAACACAACTGCCTAGTTGTTGGTTTTTGAGACTGGAACTGCTAAAATTGTGTTGTTTATAAGTCAAAATTTTTATCACCCTATCGAAGCATCACAATGCCAAAAAAGGCCCCTGTGCATCTGACTCCACAGAAGAAAGGAAACACCAACGAGTGGCCTGTTTCATACATCCTCTTATATGGACTCTGTCACCGATGCTGCATTGTCAATACACGGCAAACTATAGTTCTCCACCTATCCAGCTAACTGCAATTAATGTTAATCCTACCAACCTCTTCAGACACTCATCTGTGAGAAGTAAACACCACAGGAAAAAGAGCAGAACTGTGTCATTTATTTGGATTATAGCAGAGCCTAGGGTCCCCAGCAAAGGTGCGGACCCTTTGCACCAGATGCTGTACACACACAGTAAGCAACAGTCCCTGCCCCAAAGTGCTTACAATCTCAATAGGCAGAACAAAGGGTGGAAGGGAAACTGAGGCACAGAGCAATGAAGTGACGTGCCTAAGGTTGTACAGCAGGTCAGTGGTAGAGAACCTCTATCTCCTGCTTCCTAGTGCAATGTCTGATTCCACTAGGCCACCCACCCTGCGTCTCATGCAGAGAACAGTACAAACAACCCTAAACATCAGACAGAGAAAGAGTGAAGCAGGGTACTGGAAAGGAGAGAATGGGGCCCATGGGAGCAGCATTTTGGGCAAGCAGAGACAGATATTTCTGCTTTAACTACTCTTTGGGAAGCCATTTCCATGCTCCAGGGGACAGTGTCTTTCAGCGAGCTAGACTTCTCAATCAAACTAGTAGTAATTGACACCGCCCTGCTGAATGACTAAACTCACCTTCCCATAGACACTGAATAGGATCGTCCCAATGCCTTAGAAATACCTACATGGGGAGCAAATATTTGATAATGGGTTTTTCAATCTAGCAGAGAAAGGGAAGTTGAAGCTAGACACATTCAGACAGGAAATAAAGTATAATTTTTTAACAGTGAAGGTAACTGAGCAAGTTATCAAGGGTCGTGGTGGATTCTCCATCATTGACAATTTTTAAATCAAGATTGGATATTGTACTAAAAGCTCGGCTCTGGGAATTGTGGTGGGGCAGTTCTCTGGCCTATGTTATACAGGCAGTCAGAGTAGATGATCACAATGGTCCCTTCTGGCCTCGGAATCTATGAATTTTACTTGATATCATTTCAAGCCATTTTCATTAGTTTATTTGAGTCTGGCGGGCTTTACAAGTGAATGAGGCAACTGTGACTAATGATGTAACAGTCTTATTATGATTAGGAGTAAGAAAGCAATTAAATTAAGTATAATAGTTCCACTTTGCCTTTCTCCAGATCTTTCCATCCAAAGATCTCAGAGAGCTTTAGAAGGTGGGTAAGTAGGTATTATCCCCCTCTTCCTGACTGCAAGACTGAGGCAGAGAGAGATTGAAGAGAAGATTTTTGAAGGCGCAAATTAGCTCCTTTGAAAAACTCAGCCTCAGTGACTTGCGCAAGGTTATGCAGAGAGTTTATGGGAAAGCACAGTGGGAATAGAACCCAGGAGTCCAGACCCCCTCGTCCTGTCCTTCAGCCACCATCTCCTATGTTAACAGACAATGAAAAATAGTAAATAATTATAATCATTCATCCCTGGGACACTGGCTAATCCTAAAGTGTTACGGACCAGCCAGCTCCTAAAGGTTAAAGGGGGCACTGTGGATAAAGGAGAGAGGGTAGCACAGATGCATCATAGAATCATAGACTATCAGGGTTGGAAGGGACCTCAGGAGGTCATCTAGTCCCACCCCCTGCTCAAAGCAGGACCAATCTCTCTAGGAATCATGTCTGTTTCCTAAAGAGAACCCTGAGAACCAGGGCCAGCACTCCCCTGCCAGCAGAAGGTGTGAGAAGAGGAAGGGATGCAGGAGCCGGAGAATGACTTGACAGGCTCGGTCACATGAGCAGTGGCAGCCGGAGTGGGGATGGGGGTGGGCAGATGGGAGTTGTGTAAAAAGAGACAAGAGCAGAGGGAGGGGAAGGAGCTAAGTCAGCAGGGCCAGCTCCAAGTTTTTTGCCACCCCAAGCAAAAAAAATTTCCCGTGCCCCCCGGCCCTGCCCCAACTCTGCCCCTTCCCTGCCCCATTCCAACCCCTTCCCCAAATCCCCAGCCCCACCTCCTCCCCTGGGCGTGCCGCATTTCCCCTCCTACCTCTCCCTCCCAGGCAAGCCTGGGAGGGAGGGGGGAGAAGCGGAGTGGCGGCGCGCTTGGGGGAGGAGGCAGAGGTGAGCTGGGGGGGAGCGGTTCCTCTGCCCCCCCCCAGGGTTACTTCCTGCGGCCCTCCCTGCACTCCCCACCGCCACAGCTCACTTCTGCTCAGGGCTGGCTCCCAGCTTTTTGCGCCCCAAGCAAAAAAAAAATAAAAATAAAAATAAAAAATAAAAAAAAAGGAGCCGGAGTGCCGCCCCTTGGAAAGTGCCGCCCCAAGCACATGCTTGGAGCACTGGTGCCTAGAGCCGGCCCTGTAAGTCAGGCAGGGCCTTGGTGAAGAGAACATGAGCAATAGAGAGCCAGTGAAGGATTTCTGGAGATTCTGAATGTAGATGGAGCATCATGTGAGATCCAGCATCAGAGACCGTAGAATGAGCCAGAGAGGGCCGAGTTGAGCTCCAGAGACGTCAGACAGGAGGCAGCAGAAGCTGGAAAGCAAGATGACTTGAGCCCTGGACAAGTGTTTTGGTGATGGGATCAAAGAAGAAAGGATGGGCCAGGGAGTTAAAACCAGCAGTGTTCACATGGGAGAAAGGGGGAAGAGAGACAAAGGGGTCACAATGACACCTATGGCCTCCTGCGTCTGTGGGGCTGGGAAGATGGTGGGACAGCTGACAACTAAAGTGAAAAGAAGGGTGGGCGAGTGTTTTGGAGGAAAGAGAAGTTTTTACATGCTGAGTGCGAGCTGGTGTTGAGAGCAGGGAGACAACCAAGACAGATGGAGAGGAGAGTCTGAGCAAGGGTGGGGGAGGTGGAGCTGAGAGTCACTGGAGAAACATGGGAGCCACATGTTTTCATCCTCAGGGTACACGCAAAGAAGGTAATGCACAGATCGATTCTCAACTCACGGGGCAGGCCGCTAGAGTAGAGTGGCCTGTGCTGAGCAACCGGTGCCTGGCTGGCGTCCCAGGTATGCCGGTATTTTGCACGCTGCCCACATAAATGGCTGGAGCGCCGAGAAGGAAAATTCTCACGCAGTCACATGTTCTCTCCTGCAAGTCCACACTGCTTGGTGAGCTGAAACAGCTGCTTCTCGCAGGTGTCACGATGGTAAAATGGAGAGCCGTCAATCACCCCTCAGCTACTCGGGAGCCAAAGCCAGCAACAACATGAAAGCCTCGCTCGGCTTTCTGCAGCTGATTCAGAGTGACTGGGAAGATAATGAATGCCTGAATGTGTTGCAGCAGAGCGTCCATAAATTGAGTGAGGCACCTGGACTTTGCGAGGCTGGTTGGCTGCTTCGTAAACCTTCTCTAAGGCTGTTTCATCTTAGGAGAACACCTGTCGCTGCTTGGAAAGACTCAGGTTAAGCAAGGGTCCCTTGTAAAAGGTGTTGGAGTATCTGTGAGCCTCCAGCTTATCTCTGACAGGCATGCAATGTACTGCCTATCTCTGTTGCACTGCCTTTATATCGCACACCCTCAAACTCAAGTTTGATGCCAAGCAAATCAACGCAAACCATAATAACTCACTTGTCTATTGTACCTGTCACATAAGGGTCTCAGGGTACTTTACAAACTATGATTGAGTCTCGCTGCACTTCTTCACCTCGCCTTCCCCAACATATCAGCTAATAAAATCAGAGGAATAAAAGAATACCCATGCACAGATAAGCTCTTCCCCTGGGGGAGGAATGGAGTGGAACTGCAGGTGGGAGCTATTTTCTTTATCTTCCGCTCTGGATGGCGCTCAGATCCCAAGTCAGCAGATGCAATATAAGAACCTTGACAGCACAATGTAAAAAATGCGTACTCTGAGGAACAAGGAGTAATTAGGTGACTTGCCCAGTGTCACATAGTGAGTTAGTGGTAGAGAAAGGAATAGCCCCTGGGGTCCTGGAGTGATCTGCTCTAGCCACTAGACAGCACTTTCTTCCGTAAGTGCTTTTTAAACACAGTGGGGCATATTTTCAAAAGACCCATGGGGTATGCCTGCACTGTGGTTGGGGTGTGTGATTGCAGCCCTTGCAATGGAGCCAGCACGGGGAACAACAGCAGTGACGCTGTGGCCGCAGGGGCTTCCGAGCAGACTGAACAACCCGGGACCCTGGGTTCTCACTCAGGCAGTTAGCCCATGCGGAAGTCCGTCTTGCCATGGCTTTACTGCTACTGGTACCTGAGCTAGCTCAGCTATGTCTACATGGGCTGCAATCATGCCTCTCTCTGACTGCAGTGTAGACACGTCCTAAGTGATTTAGGAGCCTAAGTTACCCAGCATGCCTACAGGCTTGTCTGCACTTCAGCAGTGCAACTGCACCCCTGCTGGACTTAGTGAAGACGCTACTGGCGCCGATGGCTTTTCCCAGCGCCAGAGTTAATCCACCTCCCCGAGAGGCAGTAGCTATGTTGATGGGAGAAGCCCTCCCATTGGAATAGCCCTGTCTACACAGGAAGCTTGGTTGATATAACTGCGTTGCTCAGGGGTCTGGTTCATAAGTTCATCGTGTAGGCCAAAGCTAATTCTGACAGGGGTGCGATCTGAGAAAGAGACAGGAGTACATGAGAGGGACAAGGACTCACAATCTAATCCTGGCTCTTAGGTGTGGGTCTGGGGAAGTCATTTCATCTCTCTGTGCCTCCTTTTCTTCATCTGTAAAATAAGGCTACTGATATTTATGTAATTCATAGGGGAGCTGATCTGCAAAGCTAGTTGGAAAACAGGGAGGGAAAAACCCTACATTTTTCCTCCATTTTTCACCGCATTTCATGTTGACAGTAAGCCCCCGACTGGCTCAGTTAATTAGTGATATTCACGTGCTTTGAAGATGAAAAGTGCTGTACGAGTGCTAAAGGCCAGATTTCCAAAACAGCCCAGCCTACAGCTGCACCCGCTGCTCTCAAGACAACTGGAGGGGCGGGATTCTCCGCTGTGAGCTCTTTTGAAAATCTGACCTTTATTTAGGTGCCTGAGTTCTTTTCAAACGCCAAATTGTGGGTGCTGAGCCCTGCTGAATATTCTGATCTAAATTTCCTTATTCCTGTAAGGCCAAACTTTTGCTTTCATACACAATGCAAGCAGCCCTCGCCCTTCCATCACTATAATCCATAGATACTTTAATTCCTCGACTTAGGGGAAATATCTTCAGTCGGCAGCCTCTGATAAAGTTTAAAGTTCTAGGATCCCCCACTAACATGCACAAGCTATGGATGCAACACTCGGCTTAGGGTTTGGAGCAAATGGTAACTCACCATACAACGTAAGTCACAGACTTGTGTTCCATGCCAGTTTTGTGGTTGAGTCTATAAATAAGTTACAACTGGGGAGGGTGGGGAAAAAACCCTAAACCCTCAAGTGCATTGACCTCCCAGGGAACTTTAATGGGAGAAAAAAATCCGTCTACTAGGAATAGCTACTATCTAACCTGTCATCAGTGTAGCAGCAATATACAGGGAGTAGCTGACAGATTTCACCTGACTGCTTAGGAGAATGTTGTCAGTTTTCTAAATCCCTTCCATTTCTATGCATGATCTATTTTTAGATGGTAGATCAAGCCAGAAAAAGGTATTTGCTCATTATTACCACCTGTTCCTGATGCGAACATAATAGATTCGATTCAACCAGTAACAGCAGTGATGGGCCTTCCTATTGGAAGAGGAAAACTTTTGAGCATAGCCTGAAGACCAATTTATTTCTTCAAAAATATTCACCAAATAATTTCGAAGAAGAATTCTTGGTCTGCAGATTGTTTGTGAAGAGGTCATTAGGAAAGGGACAGAAAATATCATATTACATCTATATAAATCCACGGTACACCCTCATCTTGAATATTGTGTTCTGATCTGGTTGCCCTATCTCAAAAAAGACATATTGGAATTGGAAAAGGTACAAAAAAGGGCAAAATGATTTAGAGGTATGGAACTGCTTCCATATGAGGAAAGATTAATAAGACTGGGACTTTTCAGCTTGGAAGAGAGACAACTAAGGGGAGAATATGATAGAGGTCTATAAAATCATGATTGGTGTGGAGAAAGTAAATAAGGAAGTGTTATTTTCTCCCTCTCATAACACAAGAACTAAGGGTCACCAAATGAAATTAAAAGGCAGCAGGTTTAAAACAAACAAAAGGAAGTATTTCTTCCCACGACACATGGTCAACATGTGGAACTCCTTGTCAGAGGATGTTGTAAAGGCCAAGACTATAACAAGGTTCAAAAAAGAACTAGACAAGTTCATGGAGGATAGGTCCATCAATCGCTATTAGCCATGATGGGCAGGGATGGTGTCCCTTGCCTTTGTTTGCCAGAAGCTGGGAATGGGTGACAGGTGATGGATCACTTGATGATTACCTGTTCTGTTCATTCCCTCTGGGGCACCTGGCATTGGCCGCTGTCGGAAGACAGGACACTGAGCTAAATGGACCTTTGGTCTGACCCAGTCTGGCTGTTCTTATGGTCTTACGTTAAATCTTATCTATCTGAAGTTGAAACCATATTGGGTAGTTTTGACTGGACAAATAAGTCACATAATATATATCTGCTCTGTGGTCGGTGGAGTATGTACAGCACTCCCAATTAACCGAGGCCTTCAAAGGTTCAGTTACCTTTCAAAGGAGCAATCAGAAAGGCCATAATTTGGGATTTTTAAAAAGTGATTTCTTTAATAACATTTAGAATGTGCCAGCAGGATCTACAGGGGGCAGTTAGATCACAACACATTAGAGGACTCTGCAAATCACACCCCTTTGCCCGTGCCATGTAGATAAGTCTTAAAAGAGCATGCTGTATAAAGCTGGGTTCACAGCTTTCTCACGCTAGCTGGTTTACTTTACATACAGGCTTCACTTTGGATTTACAAACTGCTCTCAGATGGACTCGCTGATACTGCCTGTCATTCAAAACGTGTTACTGAATTCTTATTGAGGCTTTTATAGCAACTGCATTCCAGCAGTTTGCGGTTCTGTCTGCAATTTAAAGCTACGTTATGCAACAGAGGGCTGGTTAGAACGATATCAGTATTGGAAACATCCAAAGCTTTGTATCTCCTTCCTGCTTGGGTGGAGAGTTTGGAACTCGACGGTGTTTTGTCCTATTGGCCTGGTATTATGTAGGATTTTCAAAAACAGTTCTTGGGAAAGAACATCCAACTGTGCATGGTGAATACCCAGGGAGATTAAACGCTCGCAAACATCAATATTCTTTATACTGTTCTCCATCCAGAAGCACAGAACAACATGCAATGTGGTTACCGGGACCAGGAAGGGAGATAAGACCCAAGTAGACTGGATGTAGCTCATTTCAGGGCTCTTTTAATTTCTTAAATCTCCCTCTCGTCTCGGAATTTCAGCATCTGGATTCCAACAGTCGGAACACAGTTCCAGATTCATTGTATAATTTTCATACCCTCTGTGTTTCTGGGCACAGAAAGGCTATTACTAGGCTGCTCCCAGCTTGATCACAGCCACAACATCCTGGAAATCTAATGCAAAACCTGTTCTTTAGGAGACTTCTGGCTCTGCAGACTCCAGGACTTTGCAGACTTTGCAGGCTGGGATAACCCCACTGAGGTCAGCAGAATTACTCTAGGGCAGGGTTTGGCAACCTCTGGCACGCGGCTCGCCAGGATAAGCACCCTGGCGGGCCGGGCCAGTTCGTTTACCTGCCGCGTCAGCAGGTTTGGCCGATCGCGGCTCCCACTGGCCGCGGTTTGCTGGCCCAGGCCAATGGGGGCACATCCCTCGGCCCGCGCCGCTTACCCGGGCGAGCCGCGTGCTAGAGGTTGCCGACCCCTGCTCTAGGGATAAATTTGTCCCAAGACATGGTTCAGTGAAAGCATCCAAATTAGAGTGAACCTACCCTCCAAAACTTCTGAGCTTTTCCTGTTGCTTGGTCTGATATTTTTCACCACAACAGAAGCCTCAAAGACAAATTGCGATATAATGCATGTAACAATACACTCCTGTTCCACTGTGTACTTGGGCCTTTAAGAGCATGAATCCTGGGAATTGTAGTTCTCCAGAGAACTGAGAAGTCAGAGGTCACATGATCAGGGAATCTGGAACCTTTGTGACCTATATAAAGGAAAAGGACAGCTCTGTATGGGGAAGTTCAGGCAACCTAAGGGGATAGCGTGTCCTTTCCCCTCCCAGCTGGAAAAGCCTCTGGTGATTATCACCCAGTGCTCTGTGTCAAACAGCTCTTGTTTTGGGCTCTTCTTTTGTTAAAACAAATTGTGACGAAAGGAGATTTAAAGTGACTGCTTGGGGTTTTATTTTTACCTTCTCACAGGCTGGTTAAATGGTCCAAACACTAAAGTATTTAGCCTCCCAATGGGCATTACTTGCTCACATTCAAAAGTAGGGTAACTGCATTTTGCACCAGATGTTGTCTCTAGCTGCTCCTCAAATGGACAGCGTCATGGCAGATACTACTTTACCTGTGACAAAGCGCAAAACAAAATTGCCAGCGTTCCAGTTGCTCAGGTGCCAAAAGGTTCAGTGGTCCACATAAAATCAGACTAAGGATTAGAACAGATAACTCCACAAGCAGCCGAGGGGGTCACAGCCAGGCAACGCCAGCCAGGATATTTTGCAAGCGCCTACAAAACTATTAAATTCTCAGGACCTAAAAAGTCACCAAAACATTCCAGTTGCCATAACAACCTGTTGTGTTTGGTTCTCTGATTCTTCTGTGTTGGCCCCATTCTTTTGGAACTTGATGGCCGGGGTTAGCTTGCTACAGTAACAGGGGGATCTTTTCAAAGAATCCCAGTCCACACCTGATTCCGAGGGGGCCGGACCTTCTCTTCCTTCCTCCTCCAACAGCTCGTTATAGATGCCAGGAAACAGCGAAGAGAATAAAAGAGCCATGTGCACTCCAGCAAAAGGAATTGGAGCCCACTTGGAAAACACAGCCAACAACCTTGAAAAGTTTGGATAATCTGAATCTAGTTCCTTGATTTTTATGATTACTCAATATATTGTTTATAGTAAAGCCTAACCCTTCTTCATACAGGGTGTCCAAGGGTCACGGTAGTTTCAGCAATCAGCCAGACACTGTGGAGGTACCTTTTTGATAGTATCTCTATCGAAAGATTCCAGGACGGTCACTTTGTGTGCCACTCTGAAGCCTAGAACAGCTGTTGAGTCAGCATGGAGCAATGTAAGCAGCTACAAGCATAGCTGAGAACTCTTTTTGGCCCGGCCCGCTAGGGGGCTTACCCTGGCGAGCCGCGTGCCGAACGTCGCCAACCCCTGAGCTAGACACTTGCTGACATCCCACAGACTTACGCAGCATGTACTTAAGTGCTTTGCTGAACGGGAAAGGACTTAAGTAGTCGCTTACAATTAAGCGTGTGCCTAAGTGTTTTCATGAATCAGGGTGTAAGTGACACCAATAATGCAGGTGCAAGGATTTTAGCAATGGGGTAGGCATTAGCATGGGCAGAGTTCAAGAGTTGTATCATAGCGTTATCTAAACCTGCTCAGAGCAAGCTTTCATGGCATAGTACAGTGGTTTTCAGCCTGTGGTCCACGCACCCTTTTGGGGTAAACAGACTGTGTCTGAGGGGTCCACGAAAGATTGTCGTTACCATAGAACAGTGGTTTTCAACCTGTGAACCTCTGGGGGTTTGCAGACTAAGCCTAAGATTTCCAAAAGGGTCAGCACCTCCATTCAAAATTGTTGAGGGGTCCACAAATGAAAAAAGGTTGAAAACCATTGGCATAGTGGTAAAAACTAGAGCTGGGCAGGAAACCATTTTCCCATCCTGAAAATTTTTTCAAGATTTTCAAAAAAATGTTCCTGTTTGAATTGGGATGAAAAGCTGAAATCTTTAAAAAATTTCATAAGCCGCAAAGTAAAAAAAAAAAAAAAAGTGTTGCTTCAGGTCAATTGCAATGGTTCATTTCAATAATTTTGGAGTGTTTTGTTTTCATT
This sequence comes from Chrysemys picta bellii, assembly GCF_011386835.1. NCBI lineage: Eukaryota > Metazoa > Chordata > Testudines > Emydidae > Chrysemys > Chrysemys picta. The sequence continues at coordinate 40,308,380 of NC_088804.1, read as the reverse complement.
TTGACCACTTAAAAATTATATTACTCTAATTACCTTAATTTTGGGGGGAAGTGGAGAAAGGTGTTCTGAACCAGAAAACTGATATTTTTAATTTAGAAAATGTTTAAAAGGGACATTTTGACAATTTCAAAACTTTTTTTTCCAAAACATTTTGGAGATAAGAAATGCATGGAAACCAACTCTTTCCTGTGAAAAAAATTTCAATTTTGACAAATCCACTTCTTTCAACAAAAAAAGTTTTGTTGAAAATTCCTGACCAGCTCTGGTTAAAATGTCCCATCTCTCTCTCCATTCTAGCACTTACACCATGGACTTGCACCAGTGCAGAAAGATCCTTCCAGTAATCCTTACTTTAGGCCAAGCCTCAAAGATTGACACACCTCTCAGATGTAACCACTGTGCCATTCTGATTTCATATCAGAGTATTCCAGTTTGATTTAAACATACACGTAACAGCAGCTTAAATTCATCAAAAAAAAGAAAAAAAAGAAAAAAATCACCTCAACCAAAAGGCCAGATTCTTCACATAACATAAACATGCAATTGCGTGGGCAAAAAATATATATGCCTCATTTCCATCCACTATTACTGGAATTGTATGTAGGTATCAACAGGGAGGTAGGTGCACATAAGCCATACATACAGAAGACCAGATCTTGACCCCCTATATTATTTGAAGTGACTGTGCAGTAATGATTTTTCTCTCAGCAGAACTATGCTTAAATGATTGAGAAATATTAATAGGTTATAAGCTCACACAAGAAACTATGGACTTGGCACTAAGATACCAACACGTCTATATATTTGATAAAGTCCCTAATTCAACAGGATTGTACAGAACATAAAACTCAGGTGAACCCAAGTGACTCGTGGATATGACTCTTTCTTCCTGTTTCTGGTGTTCTACTCATTAACTGGTTGAGGCAAATTCTTTCACGCTTTCACCAGATGTGTACAAAATTTCATTAGGTTCATTAGGTTTGCAAAAATTTGTAGCCAAATCTGTAGAAATTCTCTAAGAGCATGTGAATTGTGTAGCAGGAGATTTTTGCTTAGCGTCATTCGATTTCATTAATTTCCTGCACTTCTTGTAAGACCCGTGACTATATATTTTGGGGGGTGATTTCTAACACATTTTCAACACTAATATTGCTTAGAGTAAAATTTACATACAACACATCAGTGGAGACAAGGGAGATTTCTGATCATCGGATGGCCACGTTGGATCAAATCATTCAGTCAGTCCATCCAATAGCCTTCTCTGCACTGGCCACTAATCTAGCAAAGAGCCATCATTTCAAAATGCGCTTACATTGTTAATACTGTAATTCCAATCCAAACTTCTCCAAAGTCATGGAGTTCTTGGAATGAGAGCTCTAATTTGGGTTTGCCTCCAGTTGGAGCATTTTGGCTGATAGTTACATTACCACCATCAATATTCTTTATTAACTGAATGACAGTCATGACCCAGTTGAAGATTGAGACCTTGCTGAATTAGAAGCTATAAAAACACTTCGGAAGAAAGCAGTTCCTGCTCCAGAGAGCTCACAATCCAGGTTTATGAGGAGACATAACAGATGGGTGGAACAGAGAAGGAGGGGGAGTGCAGGGCAAGAGGACAAGAGTAATACAAGCACAGTTTGCATAGTACTCAGTAGTCTCAGCTCCTCACCTATCTAGCCATTCTCACTACCATGTGCTCTGCCTTACAGCATCAGAAACTGCTTGGGAAAAAGTGCTCAAAGAAATCCCTTAAGCTAGGGGAGAACTGCAAATCAGGGAGGAAAAATCTGGACCAAAAACTACACTCCTCACTTACAGGAACTGGGAGAAAACACTGTGTGGAAATCAACTTCCCGAAATAAAGGGAACTTAATACTAACCAAAACATCCAAAGACAGATGAACTTAATCAAGTGGAAGCAAGAGAAGGTAATTAAATAAGTAGCAGAAGACAAAGTGTTGAGGTTGCAAATGTATTTAGCAAGTGGCTCACAGAGGAGGGAGGGGGGCAATAAAGTTTGTCATTTAAAAGACACAAACGTTAGCTGAAAGATTGAAGGAAATGTGTGGAAAAAGCAAAGTTTAATGTTTCGTTGACGTATGTATCCATTTCACAAGGATATTAGCAGGGGTTATGCATCGGTTAGGTGGGTAATATCACTGGCAGGCAAGATTTACAGGATCACTTTAAGAAACTAAAGAAGAAAAATAATGATATTCTAAACTGAAACTGTAGTCTCAATTACACCATAAGGTGTTTTAATGTTGATTGTGGTTGGGATAAATGACGGCCATGTTTCTAGATCGGCAGTCATGGGCTGGTTACAGACTGCTGCCCGAACACTCCATGGATCGAGTGTTGATATTGTGTGTAGGGGGCATCCTTGGCTGGATGGAACGTCAGGCTTAACCATTTGCAACTCTTTATATTGCTGCACCTCACTAAGATTCTCCTTTATGTCAAGTTGGTAAATTCCTGCTTTCTTCACACAAATGATCCAGGGTCCTACCCTGGCTAATGAATTTCATATTCACTGTGCAGTCACAAAACCAGTGCATAAGGTCCAAATGACTTTTCAGTCCTTTTGTAACTCCCTTCTGGATTAACAAACTGAACGGATCAAATAGGAAGAAAACCCATCTTCGATTTGCAAACATTTCCACAAAGCACTATGATTTGTGGGGCCATACTGTTCGCTATTTGCAAGTATTTGGCTGGGAGTCTAGTATTTGCCAGGGTGTCCATGAAACTTTTGAAATTCAGACATTTTGCCATGGATGTTTATTCATCCTGAACTTCTAATCTAGAACCACCACTGCTCACTAAACCAGCTGCGTTCAAGAGATGGAAAATCTGAGGAAGGTGAAGGCTCATGAACCACCGTCAAGAGAAGGTCAGATGTTGGAGGCTGATCCATTTGGAAACCCAAGGCTAATCTGAGGCTCAATGAAGGTGAGAGTCCAAACCCAGAGGTGAGCTAAGGATTCCATGGGGGAAAATAGGGTTCATCTTGGTCTAGGAAAAATAATTTGACAATGGCTAAGCTTCAGGTGTGCTGAGATCACAGCTTACCATGCTGGCCAATATCGTCTCAGTGTTTTCTTGCTGGTCTCTGCCTTGGTGGACTCTAGCCTTGGTCTTGTCTTATATTTAGACTATAAGTGCTTTGGGGCAGGGAGTGTCTTTTCGTTCAGCAGCTAGCATAATGGGATCGGGGACCATGACTGGGGCTTCTAGGTGCTATGATCATACAAATAAATAATCAGAAATCGGAGGTTGGGATTACAGTATCATCCACTGTAAAGTCTGTGCGCGTGCGCATACATGGGAGGAGAATTGAAAACCTAAGGCGAGCATGCCAAGGCTTGTATGATTTCCTTAGGGTCCGTACAAATGTCCCATGAAATCTATATAAGCCTATAAAAGTCTACTGATTGCACAGATTTCCTGCTGTGCTGACTGCCTGCTCCTATATGGCTATATACTCTGAATATCACTTTTCGACCTCCCACGTGCCAAGTTTTACAGTCTTTATTTGGACACTCGTTAAGTCTGATGTTTCACTGGGGCTCCTTTTATTGCTCCTGCTGCGTTGAGAAGCGCGCTGACAGTTGCATATTGGAGAGTCAGGAGGAAGTTAATTTCCTGACATGCATGGGCAAAAAATCCTCTCCTCCCCTCCCCCGCCCAACCCGTGTATGACCAAATACGGGGTTTAGCATATGTCAATGGATGCACAACTACTGCAGGTCTCCTACATAAAGTACCACAGACAGGTTTGTGACAACAGTAAAATAAATCACTATCAGTGTCGTCCAAGACTGGAGTAAAACCTGAGATGCCCTGCCCTGCACTGCAAATGCCCTTGCTCAGATTTTAAAAACAAGGGCTGGGAATTTCAATGAAGCCTAAAGGAGTTGGGCACCTAACGCTATTGGGTTCTTTTGAAAATACCAGACTAAGCCCTTAATGCTATCAGAGACTGTACCGGGCCCTCTTGACTTTACAAAGCAGTTTTTAGATGGTCACCAAAAAAGCATGACATTGGACATTTTTCACTCTCGACAGAAGAAAATACTGATGCAATTTGTTTTAGCTGGGAATCAAAAACAATGCATACAAATGTCTGTTCCCTGCTCTCCACTCCATCCCCAAAATGTTTTGATGATTATATTTGATTAATGATACCACCAGAAGAGAATTAATCAGGTTTAAAAAGCATTTTTTCACATTATTTACAACTCACCGGAAGCTCAAAAGAGAAATCCGTTTCTTTAGTATTAAGTTTCTTTTTGCTCTCTTGTAGATTCACATACTGGTTTGCTATCGTGGAGTTGCTCAGGAGATCTCGGCTATTACGGTAGGGCTGATCAAGAACTTGACAGCTGCCTCGTTACAAAGTTATTCCATAATTCCGGGCTGCACACTTGGGTTTATTATTGTAGTGTGGGTTGCTTGGGAGCACTGAGAAACTTGAACTGAGTTTTTTGGATCCCAAAGAAACACTGGTTTCTATTGGAAGGCTGTAGGGTGCTAGGCTGATCGCGCTGATTTTTCTTCTTTAGAAAATAACTGCAATAAAGCTTTTGTTTTGGAAAATCACACACAAAGAATGACGGATTTTGCAAAGAGATAGAATGAGAAAAGAAAAAGTAGGTCAAACTTTGGGCTGCAACAAGGATCCATTATGACCAAAACAGGGTGGGGAGGGGAGATCAACTACAAAACACACATGGGAAACAGAGATTCACGCCACCGGGACAGCAGACTTGTTCTTTCCTTCTGATACCTGCTCACTTTCTTACCCCTCAGCCACGCTCCAGATTAAAAACGACCCTTCCAAATGTACCAATGGAGCTGGTCTTTTTTTAAACGCGTGCTCCCTCTTGCTGCTTTCGTTGGGCATCTGCATTTGTTTTTTTGGCATATCTGGAGGATGGCATAAAGCCAAGCAAATGTGGAAACAAACTAGCGTGTAGCATACGCGCACACACACACAAACAACGTTAACTTGGATGACTGATATTTCCATGTTGCTTGAAGTATTTTCAAATTACGGAACATGGGATCAGAATGCAGAACCTAACTATGGGCTGTGCTTCTGGCCTTTCTACAAACATGACAGATAAAAGAATGCACCAGCAAGAATGGAAGGTGGAGTACAATCATGATTCACCCGTTAATTGGCATGACATCATCAACACACATGGAGACAGATTTTTAGAGGTATCTAGGTGTCTAATTCCCACTGTTTTCAGTTGGAGTCAGGTGCCTAAATACCTTTAAAAATCTGGCCCATGGTGCTTTACAGAACAATAATGATTATTGCTTTGATTCTGCTGTCTCTCACGCGATTTTACACTGATAATTCCATTGAATTATTCCTGATTTACGGTAGGCAAGTGAAAGGAGCATTAGGCCCATAAACTGCCTGGACTGAAAAGCTGGCAACCTAAGATCCTATTATCTAAGCTAAACACATTTTAAGCAAACTTTCCCTGCAAACAAAGACGTAGGTCTGCTGCCTTTTGACCAGGCAAAGATCCAACCAAATCTTGCATGGAGGCCCCTCCCATAAAGCCAGGCCCCTTTCACGTTCCAGCTGACCTCCAAAGTACCATCCCTGACCAAGTTAGTTTTAAGTTATTTTAAACAAGATTTTCTTTATTTTGCAATTAAAAGCTTAAAACCATTAACAGCAACATACTATCACACCAGCGTATCTGGAAATAAATATTAAAACTTCAAATGCCAAAGAAAACCCAGTCTTATGTTTTCTGCTTTTTTAAAATCTATTTTACTGATGTAGTTTAAAAAATGTAAAACAAAGTGCTGAAACTTTAAATGAGCGGGCTACAAACACAACGGGGAGGCTACAATCCGTACTTTCAAGCAGCAGATGGGGCTGTGGGCACTGTTTTTTAAGCCTGTTAATAATATACATGTATTTAACCTCGACACTTTACCGTAATCCTAACCCATCATGCTAATCCTAGCCCTAGCCCTGTTAGGGCCCAGATTTTTGGAACTGCATGCACAGAAATGCCCCAGGCTAATTTTAGGAAGTCTTCCATATTTAGGAAACATGGCAAAGGATTCCTCTGTTAGAACACATTTCAACCATAAATGACACACTATTCAAACACCAATTTTTTCCCTAACCTCTCCCAAAACACACCCCACCCAAATAGAAACCTACTCCAAAAAGAGTTCTGAACTTGTAAAGAGGGAGTGTCAGCGATGCCATCTACTCCACTAGGGACCTTGCTATTGCTATTAATTTTAGGTGGGAGGAGCTCAGATACTATGGTGATAGATGGCAGTATAAAACTTTAAGATACATTGATATGCTTGCATATGTACTGCGATTTCTTGCATGATCTTTGCAAGTGCACATGCAGTAGTCCAGGTAGGCATCTAACTTGTGATCTGTCCCTCCCACTTCCATGCCATCAAAGCACTATATAGACCAATTATGTAGGCGCATATTTGCAAAGGAAGTTCTAGAACTTTGGGCCTAGATTACTTCCTGTCTGAGAATGAACAGTTTGTGGGGTTTGTAACATAATACAATACCCTAACACCAGCAGTTATGGGTCTTTGTATGGTAGGGTTATGGGTTAGGTATAAACCGCCCCACACCCTTTTTAAACTCTCAGACACAAATCTGAAAATTAATAGCCAAAAACACAGAAAAATCATAGGATACCTGTACTTCTACAAACACCAGCCTTAACAATAACTAGTGAGTAGCTAATAATAGGTGATATGTCCCTGGTACAGAAGGGCTTATTTATTTCTATGAAATATGCTAACCTGACTCAAGGACGTCACCATTTGACTTATGAATTAAGCTTGCTGGTTTTGGAGCACCTTAAAAACCTGTTCTACCAGGGATCTACCAAATGGGTAAGATCGGGAATCTATCTTGGGTCTCCCATATGATAGCAAAGACCTCTAAGAAGCCCTGGTCTCTCGTATGATAGCACAGAACACAAATCTCTAAGAAAACAGCCTGGTGCCTTCAAACAATAATTTTTTTTAAATGTAACAATTAAAGTGCTTCCTCCAGTCACCAAGGCCCTGTTTGGGGCATGGGAGAACTATATAGTGTTGGGATTCCCTCCAAGACCTTATCCAGAACACCTCACCCAGTTCTTTGGGATCCAAAAACCTCAGTTCAACTCCAGCTCGCCAGTCGGGTTACTTTATTAGTCACGTAGCAGCTCTTTGCCCATACTGGCCAGGCTTAGACGCAGGGGGTGATACCACAATTCCAGTTCATGTCACACACACTGCAATTTATCTACATTTTTCCTAGCTACTAATCTCTATACTTCTTGCACATAAGGACCAATCCTCCTGCAGATTGCATAAGGCAAACTTATCAGTGTAGGGGGTTTCTGCCTACTTTGTTTACTATAAACATACCCACAACAGAGAGACAAGGTGGATGAGGTCATAATATCTTGGATTGGACCAACTTCTGTTGGAGAGAGAGAGACCAACAGAAGTTGATCCAATAAAAGATATTACCTCACCGATCTTGTCTCTCAAATATCCTAACATAGCTACGGCACTGCATAACCACAATAGTTAGCTTCTGCCTCCTTTATCTACTATAAACATATTCACAATAGTTAGCAATGAGAGCAACTCATGTCTGTGTGTGAGTGCTGGAAAAACAGAGTGTTAGTTCTTTCAGCAATTACTTGGTTGGGCTTGTTCAGCAATTACTTGTTCAGGCTTGTTGCATCTTAACTTGGGCCTGCTCATGTCAGCTAAGTTAGCCCTACATAGAGGAAGCCTTCTGTACAGTATTTATGGTAGAGGATTTACCAATGAAAGGGAAATACGAAAGCATCTTCTTACTGTTGCTTGATCTATTCTGCATTCTGATGGGCAGCCATACAGTCTTGGATGTGTCTCAGCATGGAGCTAATCCATGTTACTTCTCACATCGTGATCCAGGTCTGTCATCTGCTGCCAGAAAACTTTAGGAAGAAATAGCTGTTAGAGGTTTTTATTTAAGAATCCATAGAAAGACCAGTGTCATTTTTCGCTGATTTTCACTAATTGTTTTATCCTAGGATGCTAGATAAAAAACACAGCTGGGGAAAATACCTAGGAAGTTTTTAGAAGGAAAAAGTCAAGTCAAAGTAGCAGAGCAAACATCTCTTGCTCTCTAAGGCTCATGCTTGATGCCAATTGTCTAGACTAAAACATAGCATGACAACTCTCTAGAGACCTCCATGGAATCTCAGACAACTAGATCTTTGGTCCACATCCAGCCCAAGGTGTAGAGACCAGAAGTTGCCAGTGAGAAGGCATCCCCACCACAAAACCTCCATTCCATTTGGCTTTAAAGGGCTGTGCCTCACCCCCTTCCTGGAAGTGGTTCCTCCAGGTCAGGCTGAGGTTTAGTGGTGTGAAGCTAGAACTGAAACTGCTCGTGCTGGAGCTATTGGATAGATAGAGGCCACCACTGTCCTAGCACTAAATTTACATGTTTCAAGAAAATAGAATAGGGGACCAACAACTCAGTTTGCTGGAGAAAAAAAAATTCCCATGAGGAATCATCCCCAAGAAAACACGCTAGGCAGATCTCATCTTTTGGATTCCCCCTTCATTGCTACCCCACATTCAAGTCATGCATTGGGATGACCCATTGATTGACCAAGTACAACTTGACACACCTCCCTTCAGAGATCACCAGTATCCCACCAGGTCATCTGAAGAGTATTATCATATTATCCCTTTCCCTGCTCCTCCATCAAAAACCTAAGACGCCTCCTCTGCATATCCACCGATAGCATGTAAAAGGATGGTACAATAGACCAAAAATTCCCTCTGGCTACTATACTAACCAGACAGGGGTGAACTTTCAGAACAAGTTGAAGAAACTAAGCATCATTCTTCTGACAGCATGGGGTACACTTCCAGACCACTGGACACACTTTCTGTCACTGCTAATTGGACAAAATCTCCAGTCAACCAGAAATGGATTCTAGCAGGCCCTACAGGTAAGTCTTCAGACTTTCCAATTAAGAAAGCCCGGCAGTGGGGTTTTTTAGCTTAATCCACTTAAAACATCCAAGTGGATGGAGAACTGGATTTTCTTTTCCAGTCCATACGTGTATATATAGACATAGGTTTGCCTGGAAGCTCTAGTTTGCAATGAGTTTAGTTTCAGGTTAACAGACCTGTGAAGAATAATTGCCTTACAGCAAGGATATTGCATTCCTGATTGTACACAGCGATGTACTGTCACTGAAGATGCTTCGCCATACTCTGGCTGATCTGCTGTCTCTTGACCCGTATTATATCCAATATCCCTCCAAGCTAGACCCATCGTGACACAGGTATTGTTCTATCCTGAAAACTGCTGAGGGCATTCAGCATTTGATTAGTGAAGTACGTGTATTTGGGAGGGGAGAAGAGAGCACTTGGGGTAGTGGGGGTACGAGAGAATGGAGGAGGAATGGTCCAGATCAGAAAGCTGGTCAAAATTGTTGACAAAGTTGCTGTTTCACTCCCACCCCCTGCAAAAAAAAAATCTAGTTTTTATGGAAATAAAAGTGGGGTTTTTTCATGACTTCTTTCCGGGTTTTGCAATCAACTATAAAGCTGGGTAGAATTTTTCAAGTTTTGACATTTTTCATTGAAATCTGGAATTCTGACCTCCCAAAAATGCAAAATAAAACCAGACTAAATTTTCACGGTATTTTTTTTCTTTTTCAGCCAGCTCTCCCAAGTAAGTAAGATGTTAGCGGAGTCGGCAGTAGCTCTCAAAATTGCACGGAGTTGTAACAGGGAGTTGTAACAGGGCCTGATTTTCAAAACTCTAGACATCGTTTTATTTGATGTCTTTATTCTATACTTTAAAACAAGAACCTGCGCTGGGCACTAGCACCTTCGACATATATTTGAACTACAATCTTACTGGTAGAAACAAGAATAAACTCCCCAAAACAAGAAAATAGCCAACTGAAAAGACAAAAATCCCCACAAACGTAAATACCCACCCACCCACCCCACTCCCCAGATGCCCTCGCTGCACTACTCATCCACAAAAAACCCCAAGAAAATAGAGATGGGTTTTTCTAGCTCTGCCACTGACCTACTGTGTGTCCATAGGCAAATCACTGTGCCTCTTGCCTCTGCTTCATCTCCTACACGTTGTTTGTTTTGTCTCTTATGACTAAGCTCTCTGTGGCCTGGGCTGTCTCTTGCTATGTGTAGATAGTGTCCAGCACACTGGGGCCCCAGTCTCAGTTGGGGCTTGTAAAGTGCTAGTGGCAATAATAATAAATCATTTTGCAAATGGAAACGGCAATTTATGTGTGCAGTTACCCTAGTTGTGTACGCAGTCCCTGCGTGTGTGTAAATTAAGTTTGCAACTGTGCCCTCTTTTTGCCAGCAGAGTTCAAAACCATACCCTCTACAGCCAAATGATCTTGTTTGCCTCAAGTGTTTGTGATTTCAGTATTTTTAAAGATGGTCCCCAATCGTGTGTATTGTTCTAAAAGTATTTAATTGACTCACAAAAGACAGAACCTGGGGTGGGAACCCCTTCCTCAGAGATCATCCTTCAACACTTTCTCGACATACTTAAATGCCTCTTAACTACAATCTGTCTTGTGTTGACCTTGGGCCGTCAAAACCATGGCCAGACCTTTGTGGAACATGGATTTGTATAGGTAGAATATTTTAGAACCAGTTAAAAGCAATTACACAGTAAATTTACATACCATTTTGAATAGTCAGCAAGTACACTTTTCCCACAGAGAGGTTGGAAACCAAACTTTACTGTAAAAGGTTTATTTTTAACAGGTAATAACCAGAGAAAGCATGCTACTCCACTGACCCACCCCAGAAACAGATGCAGCAATATTCCTGGGCACTGTAGCCCTGGAAGTGTGGACACGAGACAAAAGGAACAGCTGAAGCAGGGAACTGGGAGTCAGCATTCCTGCATTCTCTTCTCAACTCAATCGATGGCTTACTCCGTGACCTTGGGCAACTCACTGATGATACACATTGTACCAGGGGGTACAAGTACGCTCACAGAGGAGATGCAAGGACTGAGTACGTAAGGTTTGCACATTGCTTTGAGATCCTTGGCTGACAGACACAATAAATTACAGTGTAGTGTAAAAAGCAACAGAGGGTCCTGTGGCACCTTTGAGACTAACAGAAGTACTGGGAGCATAAGCTTTCGTGGGTAAGAACCTCACTTCTTCAGATGCATCTGAAGAAGTGAGGTTCTTACCCACGAAAGCTTATGCTCCCAGTACTTCTGTTAGTCTCAAAGGTGCCACAGGACCCTCTGTTGCTTTTTACAGATTCAGACTAACACGGCTACCCCTCTGATACTTGACACAGTGTAGTGTACTGAGGCTTGGGCAGGAAATTCTTGATACTCACCAAGCCAAGGAATTGGAGGTTTATTCTGCAAAGGATCCACCAGTAACCCACAGCCAGTCTTGTTAACATTAATGAGAGTTTCCAGCTCTGCTAAATACCATGCAAATTGCTAGGATCGAGTTCTCCCTCTCCCGTTTCAATAACTTGGGGGCTTTATTAACTTGGCATTAATACAAACAACTGAAGCCCGCTCCTAGCCTCACACATGTGGTTGGTCCCACTGGCTTTACTAGGTCCAGTCACACTAGTGAAGGCTGAAGAAACATGCCCTAACTGCTCATATCAACCTCAGGGACAAACAGGTTCCCATGTGGCAGTGGAAAAGGAGATAAGAAAGCATGACTCCAGCAATTCGCCTGGTACTTGGCAAGGCTGGGAACAGTGATGGCAACAATTTGACTGCAGTCTCATGAAAACTGCTTGTCAAAGATTTTCCAAACTCTGAAAAATACATAGATATCTATTTGCAAGTAACCACCAGACACGATCAACTCATCTTGACCAAATACTCCACAATGACATTATTCCACAATGGCATAATCCTTGGAGAAAAACCACAACATTCTTGGATGCAAAACAGAAACTTGACACATGTAATACCTAATACTAGAGTATACTTTATACTCTGTTTTCCTATGAGTCATTTTCCATCCCACTGTCTGTTTAAAATGTTTTTTGTTTATTTATTAAGGATTCTCTCAATGGCTTTATTGACTGCAGAGAGAGAGATTGATTTTCGACATCCCAGAGACCTGCCACTGAAACTACCCTAACTAAAGCCATCTGCTCGAGTCAAAAGCCACGGCCTCTAAAATTCTTCTGCTAAATTCACATTTCACTTAAAAGAACAGTGATGGAAATATTAGGCTCCAAATTAGGTTTTGTGTTATAAAACACAATAATGTTATGAAACACACACAAGGAATGTTTTCATGGTTCGTTGTAAACAAATGTCAATGACCATTTCTGGCCAGCAGTATGGGAAAACCAAGCAGCACCAAACTCTTGGGCTAGCAGGAGAAAACTGGCAAGTGAAACTGACAAGGCACCCAGAGTGAAACAGACCAATCTACTTGCATTGTCCAACCTAAGAGCTTCATTCTGGTCTTGCTTAGGCTGGTGTCAACCAGGAGTGACTCCAACTACACCGATGGAGTTATAGCTATGTAAAAATCAGTGGACATCAGATCAACACCAGCACTTGAGTGTAAGGCAAAAATATAAACCAGCCATTTGTTTACTAAATACATTTATTTATAAAATTCTTGTATATGATTCAGGCATAGATTTGGTTTTGTAGGATATGATTTTATCTTAATGGTGTCCGTTTAGAGATAACATACAAGGCAGTATAATTAATTTTTATATTGGCAGGGTGCCCATCCGTCCCTGGGGATTGCACTTTGACTCAGTACAAAGGCTTGTGCATTCCAGTGACCCTGCAAGCAGTGCCAGTGGGAATTTTATCTCCTGCTTGGGCCACCGATGCCAGACAGGTCAAAGGATAAGGGCCGAATGAAATGCAATCCACTGGTCCTCCAGGGTGGGGGTTGAGCGATATCCCAACAAACTATCCTTGTAAAAGAGTTACGTTCTAGAAACACAAGGTTGCCATTCAGCATGATAGACAGGGATGGCGGAGCTTTGTTCATGCTGGTGACATCTGATTGCACAGGAAGGATTGAGATTCAGAATAGTGCCCAGACACCCCAATCAGGATCAAGGCCCCATGTGCTCTGTGTTGTACAAACACATATGAGGACAGAGTCTGTGTCCCAGAGGACTTATAGTCTAATCATCAAGTCATCTAAGATGACATGTGTCATACCACAGGAGTAGTGAGATAGATAGAAACATTTGCAAAATATTATAATTATTTCCCATTATGAAAAAAGTAAGTTCCTATTCTCCACCAACTTCCCCTCAAGCTGTTATTAACTGGCTCGCAGGCGGCAGGTAAGAAATGGGTCCTTCTTGGGGAGGGGATTGAAGGAGGGAAAGGTAATGGCCTTATACAGCACTTCATGGAGGGTGTTCCACGTGTAAGCGGCAGCACAGAAGAAGGGTCAGGGAAGTTTGTGGGAGCAGCTGACCCACAGGCAGACAAGGCTGACCCTGTCCGTGGAGCAGAGAGGGGGAGAGGGCACTGCAGTTACAGAGTAGAAAGCAGGGAGAGGAGGGGTTGCGAAGGCTCCTTGGAAGTTATGAAAAGAAATGTGAGCTTGAGGTGAGGAAAGAGAGGGAGCGAGTGGCGAGATCCAGAGAGGGCTGTGGTGTGGGCTGAGCAAAAGGCAAGGAAGGTGATCCGAGTAGCCGTGTTTAGCACGTGGGTGTCGGGGAGGCCAGAGAGGAGGAGGTTCCAGTGATCAGCGCGGGATGGGACAAGCAGGTCCCGGACGAGCGCTTTGGCTGCCTGGCCACATCGGAGGATGGAGCACTCAAAATGTTTCTAATCTACAGCGCAACATTTTTATCAAGACTAGGACCAATCCTCAGCGGTTCTAGGACTCGGAGCCCCATCTGGGAGCCACAGGTCCTCTGCTGCTTCCTTCTGACTCCTGGCCTGTACCAGCAGCAAGTTGCCATCCAACCCCACGCTGGCCCAGCCACTCCGACCAACACATGGATCAGAAGGGGACATAAGTGGATCTCAAGGCTCCGCCCACTCCCTCCCCATTCTATAGCCCTCCCCACCCACCTGCCCAGCTGATGTTAAACACCTACATTCAGGAACCAGGGAGCATGTGTGAGGGACGTTACTGACTCCCTTCCACGGATGCACAGCCCAAGTCACAAGCTAGTCCTTCATACTCCATTTCAGATGCTCTGGGCCTCAGCTCCAACTTGCCCATCTCACCAGGCAAGCAGACAGGCAGGCTGGCTGGCAGGAGGGAGGGAACAGACATGGGATCGATATTTAGCAGAAAGAGAATCTAGATGCAGGGAAATTTGCAGTGATACTAACCAGAATTCAGAAAAAAATGAAAGGACAGTGCTCAGTCTTCATGCTTCAGAGCATAAACTGCTCCCAAGCCACAGCAACAAGAAGTAATCCACCCCCCCCACACAATATTGTACTAGACGGGATGCTAGAGGGATTTAATACCATTCTCTGACCCATCTGGTACCAGCCACTTCAGGAGGCAGGACAGTAGACTGGGTGGATTATCAAACTGCCCAGTGGACAGCCTTATGGGAGACTTGCCTTCCGCCAGTGCAGACACCCAGACTTTCCTAATTCATCTGAACATGATCCAAAAAAGCCCCTCCCCCACCCCCCATCTACCTTTAAAAAGGCTACGCTGGGATTTGCTCTTTTTAAAAAAACACGGCTCACCTCATACGTAGAAATGGCTGCGGGCAGAGGGCTTCATTTACACACACTAAGGCCCCTTTGTCGTGTCCTCTAAAGATTTCTCAGGCTCCGCTACTGTGGCACTCCCTAACCTATCCGGCTCCAGAGTGCCATAATCCCAGTGCTCTGGTGCTACCGGCTGGCTGCTGAACTACCCAAGGATCAGAGGTCACCAAAGCAACACGGCCCATCGGCACTAACCACTGACGAAACAAGCAACAAAGTGTTCACGGTCTGCAGAATAACAGACTAACTGCTGGCCTTGATCCGTGCAATGGGTGCCATGAACCAAAGGGCACATAACATAGACAGTCGCCTACTGGCGACGCTCATGCTGTGGCAATGAACGGGCGCATTGTGCACCGCTTTCAGCGTATGGTGGGACTTGCTATTCACATCGGGGCTCATAAACACAGATCAAAAAACCCTCCCTCAAATGGGAGCTCCCTCTTCCCTCACATCCAGCTCCTCACCAGAAAAAGAAACATATGACACATGAATAAAACATCAGAGTGAGCTCTCCAGACCTGGTCTGCTGTGTGAACTGTCAGGAGATCCTCCATATAGATGTTACACACTTGCCTTGTTCTCATTGTTAAACAAAGCGAGTAAAGGTCAGACTAAAGTTCCCTCACCAGGGCACATTTGTTCTCCAGATGGCAACAAAACATGAAGCTCTTTTCTGTGAGCAGGCTGGCGTCCATAGACTAGCGTCACCGTGACCTTTTCATTGTACAGTAGAGGCTCACATTTCCCCTTGGCTTGAGCATTAATAAAGACACGTTTTGGAAAGAGGGCGGCACATTCATTCAGCCTCTCTTAGTCAAACAGCATCTAATCTTGCATCACACCAAATTCACTGAACCAGCCCGTGAACCTTTAGGAAACCTTGGTACAAGGTTTGAGCAGGGGACAAAACCCCAGGGCACGTGAATTTGGAGTTTTCTTTCTAAGTTTTGGCATGGTTCTAGAGATGACTCACAAGCCGTATTTCTAAAGGAGGGAAGAGCTGGGTGTTGGATGAGAGTGGGGAACAGAATAGGGTCAGGATTGACATAAATTAAGACATATTTCTTAAGGCAACCTGACTAACCCATTGGATTCTATAAATCATGAGAAAGACTCTTTGCTACTTGTCTTTTCCTGTTACTTCTCCTTTGGGAGAAGGAGCCAAGAATGGTGGAACTGTCTACCTGCACTAGCAATGATTTTTCCCACCCTCCTGCACAATGTTTTGTTTGGTAACTTTTATCAAAAGAACACTGTGCCCTCGAGCCTAGGCCAATCAAGCGCAGGTAAGAGCTGCATAGCTTAGTCAGAGCCCAGCGAGGTGTCTGCTCAGTGAATGGTGCTGCAGCGCCTATTATTCTTATTTAATATTTGTATTGTGGTAGCCCCAAGTCATGGACCAGGATTCCGTTGTGCCAGGTGCTGTACAAACAGAACAAAAAGACGGTCCCTCCCCCTAGAGCTTACCTTTAAGTGTAATATAAGTGCCTAGATACCCTGGAGATGGGGCATTACTTTAGAAGGGGGGACAATAATTTCCAATAATTTCTCTATATTATATTTCTTAATATAATTTCTTCAAGGATCCCAAGTGCTCAACAAGGCCAAGTTGAGTTATCCCTGTGCAAAAATAAAGTCTTTATCATCCTCATTTTGTAACCAGGGATGCCTTGTTACTTGGTCCCCCTGAAAAGTATAGTACATTCCATGAGAAAAACAGTGCTGTCCACCTGCCTCCTCTGCTCCTCGTACCCCACGACGACAGCAAGTCTCTTACAGTCTGTTTTCATTTTTAACCACCAGGCAAAAGTGAACACCCCCAACGCCAGCAGAACTATTGCACTGTATCTGCTATGTCTGTGTTGCCCTTTCACAGAGAAGAACTAGTTCTCCAGGACAGCGTGAAGCATGCAAGTGTAATAAGGAGCCTGGCAGTTTGTGGATACAATGGAAAATTGCTAATAAAAGTTTCTCGTGTCAGTGCTGTCACGCTAACCACTATGTTCTCTCTCCAGTTAGCTCCCTCAGCTCAGGATGGCTTGAAACTTTCCAGCCCAAATTTTACAGCATGGGAGGGAGGCTGAATTTAAGGGACATTCATTACATAAACTGACCGGCTCCATCCTCAGTCAGCTAGCAGGATCCTTGTTCAGCTATGCAAGACGCTCCCCCACCCAGGCTCTCCCCAATGCTCCCAGCCCAAGGAACAACACCCCAGTCACAGTAATTGAAAACCTGGCCAACATTTTCAAACTTGAGTGCTCAAAAGTTAAGCTCCTTGATCCACACGTAGGCACCAGGACAAACAGCCTGATTCTTTAAGACACTGAGCACCTGCCATCAATTTCACTGGGGGCGGCAGCCAATCAGCACTTACTTATTGAGCTGCCTAGATAGGGATTGAGGGCCCTGACGTTGGGATCCCAAGCTTGAAAATTCGGGCTACGTGCGTTTCCCAATGTTTCTAAGTAGCTTCCTCCCTTGGTAAATAGCTTCCTCCCGAAGGGGCAGTTGCAGGAGGAGCATCTGCAGATCAGGGAAGTGAATTCTGCTCACACTCCCCTCTCTCTTCCTTTGAAAGCTACTTGCCTTTCAGAGCTTTGAGTTCTCCCATTTCCCCTCCCAGATCTGCATCCTTTTCCTTCTCCCTCCAGCTTACGTATAATCACATAATTCCATCCTTATTCTATTGCCCCTCCCTCTTGTGTGTGACTGATAGGATCTAAACAGCAGTACACACATATGTACAGTGTAATGCAGACAAGTGATTACAGAGCTATAAACCGTGATAATCTGCATAATGCCCCCATTAAAACATACTCAGAGGAGATTAAGAGACTCTGTATGAAACTGGTGGCTTATTGGGGTTCCCTAGTGCAAACAGATTTATTTCTGTATATTCGTTAATAATCTCATTATTTATCCATGTGCTTTTTATTACTCTCCATATTCCAATATTAAAGGGACATCTGAGACTGGTTAGTCTGTTTGTATCGGGTCCATCTTCAGCTTTCTGGTATTTCCTGGTTGGCATGTGGCCAAATCAACACACTGTCCTTTTAAAATAAAATAAAGTAAATAAAAAATAAATAAAATAAAATAAAATAAAATAAAATAAATAAAGACCTTTCAAGGAGCTGTTATAAGCAATTACCTCCTACAGCAATTGTCAGTTTAGGAAGAGTATCTGGGCTTTCTCCTCTGGGATTAAATAACAAAATTGAGATGACTTTTTAGCCCATGCACTTGTCTGATTGCACACGTTGTGGGGCGGGGGGAGAGGGAAAGAAGGGACCATTTTTAAACATTTTTTTATTTTGGAAGCAGGATCGGGGATAGAGGCCATGGCAGAAGCAGATGTCAGCTGCACATTTGCAAGCATTAGAAGCGATGCAGAGACCTGAAACTGCTCTTCCCAATTTTCTCCTTGACTTTAACAGCCAGACAGATGCACCAGCCGCTAGAGCCAGGCAGCGTGACAGCGCCATCTACTGGAAGTCAAAGGTGGTTGATCCCCTACTCACTTCTACTGAGCAGCTAGCCACCTGTTTGGGTGGGGTTCCCTCTCCTCAAACATCGCTGAAAGGTTGCTGGTTACAGTAACAGAATTTGAGATGGGCCAAAACCTAAGCCTCAGAAATTCACACTCTTTATATTTTGGGGAGATTCACATTCAAATTCCCAGATCTGACGTCATTTCTTGCATTTCTGGTCCAAGGATCAAACCAGAAAAGGCCAGTTTTCTAGTTCGGTAGTCAAAGCCTCACAAGAACAACTAACTCCTCACCACATGTCTAGGAGGGAACAGCTGACCTGAATATCCAAGATGAGGTTTTGGTTTAGTAACGGAAAGGATTGCCCACCTACCGGGCGAAAAACATTGAAGAGAAGAATGAGATGTCAACCACAGTGGTAGCAGATGTAAATGATACATACCACTTTTGCTTTGTGTGTGTGTAACTCCTACTGCGTCAGTAGATCCAAGACTATATGAACTAGCATTTCGTAGACTACTAGCCAAATGAATGCTTAGGAGTCAGTGGGAACATTATCGTTAGACAGATCTCAAACTCCAAAGAGTTGAAGTAGGCAATATAACCCGCCTAGATACTAAACAGGCTAAGAATTTTGAATGCAAGAACCATAAACAGAATATGAATGAGTAAAAATATACAATCCCCCAAACACTGAAAAAATGGCTTTGGTTCCACAGTATCGCGTGGTGTGCTAGCAATTCATTTGCTTACCCGCGTGGAATCCCCGTGTTTTGAGGAGCTGGTTGTGGTAAAACTTTACTCGGTGCATTGGGTTCTTTTACCTAGGAAAGCTCAGCTGAGAAGCACTCTCTGGGCCTCTCCAGGCAGGTTAGGTTTAT
The DNA here is from genome assembly GCF_011386835.1 of Chrysemys picta bellii. Classification (NCBI taxonomy): domain Eukaryota; kingdom Metazoa; phylum Chordata; order Testudines; family Emydidae; genus Chrysemys; species Chrysemys picta. Next base: position 40,289,211 of record NC_088804.1, on the reverse strand, counting down.
TACCAGTTTTCCAGCTGAGGAGGCGTTTGACCCGCCTGTACTTACCTTGGGGTCTCAGAGTGAGCGGGTGGATCATTCTAGATTAGAAACATGTGAGTTCTTTCTGGTTGCCAGTTCTTTTCCAGGATATCCCATCCCCAAAAGCCTGGAAACAAACACACCAAACTCTGAGGAACTTTATGATATTGTCACTTAAGAACATAAGAACGGCCATACTGGGTCAGACCAAAGGTCCATCTAGTCCAGTATCCTGTATTACAACAGTGGCCAATGCCAGGTGCCCCAGAGGGAATGAACAGAACAGGTAATCATGAAGTGATCCATCCTCTGTTGCCCAACTTCTGGCAAACAGAGGCGAGGGACACCATCCCTGCCCATCCTGGCTAATAGCCATTGATGGACCTGTCCTTGTACACTTCTCTAAGTGTACCTAGAAGCCAGAGCTGCACAGAATGTGGAGGGTTTGGGCACAGTGACTTACTCAACGTCCTTCTTAGTTTCCCATCCACACAAGGGCTAGAAGATGGAAGGTTTACGCTCAACTTTGTCAACACGCCGTCACCCAGCGCCTGTTCGGATACAGGATCCATTTCATGGTAGCTCGCCTAATCCTCCATTAGCCAAAACAAGTGGAGAGTAAAGCCAGAGGAGCATCAGTCTAGTAATCCTGGCCCACGGCTACCAGAAACGAAACCCTCCTACCTACGACCTAGCAATTAAAGCACAGGAGCTAAACCACACTGTTAGAAGAAAACTCACACCCATTCCGCCCTATCCCCTCCCTCCCCAAGTGATCAAACCGGCACTTGTTGCCTCTTGCAGCCATGTGTTCCGCACCAGGGAGCAAGTCATTCTGCTACATCATTGTTATGGCCTGTGACAAATGACTAATTACTCTTATCAAAGTCAGGGTGGAGTGAGTGAAAGAAACAAGTGAAGTTCCCAGGCAGTTATCAGATGGCTGCTGTATCATCTCACAGATGAGGCGTGTTTGCAGAGATGCTAATGCAGATTGGCTGCTTTATTTTCCTGGCACAGATCCCTGGAACCCCTGCCTCAACCAGGTGTCTGGGTACATTACAGGCATTATGGTCACCAGCAGGCATCAAACTCAGCATAAGCCTTTAACATGTGAGCTAGATCATCATTAGCAGTACATAGTAGGTTGTTATAGTCACTGGGGTTAGCTCAGTTGCTAGAGGGAGACATCACCTCAGTACTCCCAGAGCCCACCAGCATAGACAGATAGACAGTCTGTCATCTTTGATGTCTCTGGGGTACAGCACATTGGCCAAAATATGACAAAATATGCAGTCTTTGGCAAATCAAAGGGATTTGGGCTGGAATCAATGGACAATAGCCAGATGTGTCAGGTATAGTCCAAACTCAGTATAGCTGAACTGACAGATCAAAGCCACTGGGGAAGAGTAGAGGGATGGAGGGAGAGAGAATCATAGGACTGGAAGGGACCTCGAGAGGTCTTCTAGTCCTGTCCCCTGCACTCATGGCAGGATCTAAACCAGGGGTGGCCAACCTGAGCCTGAGAAGGAGCCAGAATTTACCAATGGACATTGCCAAAGAGCCACAGTAATACATCAGCAGCCCCCCATCTGCTCCCCCTCTTTCCGCCGCTCCCAGTGCCTCCTACCCACTGGCAGCCCTGCCGATCAGTGCCTCCCCGTCCCTCCCCGCACCTCCCAATCAGCTGTTTCGTGGCGCGCAGGAGGTTCTGGGGGGAGGGAGGTAGAGTGAGGGCACGGCAGGCTCAGGGGAGGGGGCGGGAAGGGGTGGAGCAGGGGCAGGGCCTGTGGCAGAGCCAGGGGTTGAGCAGTGAGCACCCCCTGGCACATTGGAAAGTTGGTGCCTGTAGCTCCAGCCCCAGAGTCGGTTCCTATACAAGGAACCGCAGATTAACTTCTAAAGAGCCGCATGTGGCTCCGGAGCCACAGGTTGGCCACCCCTGATCTAGACCATCCCTGACAGATGTTTGTCTAACCTGCTTTTAAAAATCTCCAGTGATGGAGATTCCACAGCCTCCCTGGGCTTAACTACCGTGACAGTTAGGAAATTTTTCCTAATCTCCAACCTAAACCACCCTTGCTGCAATTTAAGCCCATTGCTCCTTGTCCTGTCCTCAGAGGTTAAGGAGAACAATTTTTCTCTCTCCTGTTTGTAACAACGTTATATGTACTTCAAACCTGTTATCATGTCCCCTCTCTGCCTTCTCGTCTCCAGACTAAACAAGCCCAATGTTTTCAATCTTCCCTTGTAGGTCATGTTTTCTAGACCTTTAATCATTTTTGTTGCTCTTCTCTGAACTTTCTCCAGTTAGTCCACATAGTTCCTGAAATGTGGCGCCCAGAACTGGACACAACTCTCCAGTTGAGGCCTAATCAGCAGGGAGTTTAACAGTCCTGAAAGTCACCTGTTTCCTTTATGCTGGCATCCCTGCATAGCAAGGAAACGTACCATTAAGATTAACACTGGATGTCCCCATTCTCACTCCTGACTGCTGGGCTCGTCCTTTGCCCTTTCACTCCCGATATTGCCCTGACCCTGGAGCTCTCAAGTCGTGTCACTCCTATACACTTCAGTCTAATTGTGCAATTACCCACAATGGACTCTCTAGTGCAAACCACCCCCAGTGCAGCTCATAATTGGTTTTAGATACAAAGCTGGGCCAAATGAGACACCTTTGAGATTCACACAGAGAAGCTGTGGAATAATTCAGAGCCATCTGCCATCAGCCTTTCTCCACCCCTCCTGCTAACAGGAGAGGCTGGTATTTATTTTAAACCATTACACGGCGCCCCCAGGTCTTCCCTGGATCTCTCGTTCTGACAACGTTCCCTGATCATCACGGGGAGCGACCTAGTCAAGGTAACATTCCAGGCTGACGCTTAATCAACATGATGCCTTATTAACAGCACAGCCTAGATTAAGCAACAGAGGGTCCTGTGGCACCTTTAAGACTAACAGAAGTATTGGGAGCATAAGCTTTCGTGGGTAAGAACCTCACTTCTTCAGATGCAAGTAATGGAAATCTCCAGAGGCAGGTATAAATCAGTATGGAGATAACGAGGTTAGTTCAATCAGGGAGGGTGAGGTGCTCTGCCAGCAGTTGAGGTGTGAACACCAAGGGAAGAGAAACTGCTTCTGTAGTTGGATAGCCATTCACAGTCTTTGTTTAATCCTGATCTGATGGTGTCAAGTTTGCAAATGAATTGGAGCTCAGCAGTTTCTCTTTGGAGTCTGGTCCTGAAGTTTTTTTGCTGTAAGATGGCTACCTTTACATCTGCTATTGTGTGGCCAGGGAGGTTGAAGTGTTCTCCTACAGGTTTTTGTATATTGCCATTCCTGATATCTGACTTGTGTCCATTTATCCTCTTGCGTAGTGACTGTCCAGTTTGGCCAATGTACATAGCAGAGGGGCATTGCTGGCACATGATGGCATATATAACATTGGTGGACGTGCAGGTGAATGAGCCGGTGATGTTGTAGCTGATTTGCCAATTTGACACCATCAGATCAGGATTAAACAAAGACTGTGAATGGCTATCCAACTACAGAAGCAGTTTCTCCTCCCTTGGTGTTCACACCTCAACTGCTAGCAGAGCACCTCACCCTCCCTGACCGAACTAACCTCGTTATCTCCATACTGATTTATACCTGCCTCTGGAGATTTCCATTACTTGCATCTGAAGAAGTGAGGATCTTACCCACGAAAGCTTATGCTCCCAATACTTCTGTTAGTCTTAAAGGTGCCACAGGACCCTCTGTTGTTTTTTACAGATTCAGACTAACACGGCTACCCCTCTGAGCCTAGATTACATGATCCTAGCAGAGCTGACACGTCATAGCAGGCAAGATGGAGCATAACTTTGGGATGCATGAGCCTTCCCCTGTCCCTATTCATTTTCTTGGCACAGGTTTGAGCCCCAAAGACCCTGATCCTGAGAGGGGGCTAAGCACCTAGGGCCTGGTCTAAAGCCCACTGAAATCAGTGGAAAAAATCCCACTGATCTCAATGGGCTTTGGCTCATCCCATGCTGAGCCCCCTAGGACTCCCGTGGATTTCCAGGGAAGCAGTAGTGGGCCTTTGCTGAGAAGCTGGAGGAGAGTGGAAAACGATGCCGGAGGGGGGGTTGTCATTGCTCAGAGATGTGACAATTCATTATCCAGACAGGGAATTAGCAGTGAAGCCCCTGGAAATTCTCCAGCAGCAGAGGGATGGATGTCTACTCTAGAGGACATATTGGGTGCTTTCAAAAGCCATGCCCCTGTTATTGATCAGCTTTCCCTTTGGCCTGAAGGCACTAAGAAACGTTATAGCACAGGGACGTTCTTTACATCCCTGCAGTATTTCAGGCCTCTTTCCCCTGCTCCCCTCCATCTGGTGACTGCCCAGGCCTAAGGAGGCAAATGAAATAAACAGGGATAGTACCAAGCAATCACAACTCAGCCTGAAACCGCAGTGTCCCTGACACAGAGAACCGTTCTCTCTAGTGGAGCCAAACTCCCCAAAAGCACAGACTAACCTGCATGTTGGGGGTCTGACATCCATAGCAATCTCTGCTCTGATGGCTAATTAGCGGCGGCAGGGGGCGGATGGGCTGTTAGCTGGATACATTAATTCACTTGCAGTCGTAATGGAAACACTTTCAAAAAGGTAGAAACAAAAGGCGCATAGATCTCTCCTGCAGGCCTTCAGCATCAAACTCTGCCTGGCAGCTGCCTATTCCGTAGAGGAAAAAATATTCCACAAGTGTCTGTTTATTTTCCGTTCCTCATTTCCAGATAGCCCTATGCTGTATGCATTCCTTGTACTCACTTGCATTCCTTGTGCAGTAGCACATTCGCCTGGGGGTGAGGGGAAGGAGGTGGAGGGGCTAACCCGGCTTTCAAAGAAACCACATTCAATTTGAAGATGATTTCAGACACGTTCTCCAGATCTCTTCTGATCCCATAAACCCTCACGCGTCTTTTGCTCTGCCAGGTTCCGCTGGAAGCTGAAGCACTGAATCAAGGCAGGAAAATCCTATTTCCCTGGTATCTCCAGATTCACAGGAAGCACCAAACAGAGCCCTTGAAACTCCATAAGAAAGTTGGTCCTTGTGAGATTTCCAGCCCGATTTTGCAGATTTACGAGGTTCTGGGGCATTGGAGAAGGTTGGAAGAAGAGACCAATGAGCAAATCCACTTCAGAGAAGTTCATATTCAGATACAGACTTAGCCCTTGGTCCCTAGTGCTATAACAGGTTTAACCAGAACCTCAGATCCAAGCTACTTTGCATTTTGTAGGAGTTCTATCCAGATCTGAGCATCATGGTCCAGGACCGGTTCTAGGCCAAACCTTTGTAACAAACCCAACAGTGTCACCTGCTTAGGAAACTTGTTTATGGAGAATTGTTCACATGAACTATTGTTCTAGGAACTTTGCTGATGACCATGAATCTTTCAAGCAAACCTGGGCCACATTTCCTATGAATCCCATCCTATTCTTTAGGGATCTAGGAGAAGATTGTACGGTTTCCTGCTAAAACCATGGAAAAGCAAGGGTTTGTTTTGTGTGGGTCAAGTATTTGGGTTCAATTGAACTGGAAACACCAATGAAACTTGGGGTGGAAACCCACAAGAACAATACCTCTTGGCAAACCAAAACCACTGATGTTCAAGCAACTCCACATGCAAAGATTTGGGTGCTGCTTGGAAATGACCCTCCGGATCCTCGGAAGTTCTTCCAGCACTACATTTGATCCATTTGTATGTGAGACAACAGCTCATGCAATTCTCTGAACAGACATATTAGTTTATTACTCTCTAATCTGAGACAGGCCTGAACCAAAATCCCAGGTCAGAGCACCATGGAATTATGGGGAGGAGGGAAATTTCAAAATCCAAACCCAAACACAAATCCCAATTTTGCAAATGTCCCCTGCCCTTCTGAGGGCTTCCTCATTATGGAGCTTTAGAGTGTTGGAAATCTGAACCTGGATCCAAACTGTATGACTTGGACCCACTTCTGAGCCATTTTTTGCTCTCAGTTACATGAGTGTAAATGCCGTCACTCCACTGACTTCAGTAGACTTACTCAGCATTTAGACTAGGATAAAGGAGAAGAATTTATCCTTTCTATATAATACAGTGGCTCTCAAATTGCAACCCCCATAGCGCACCAGTGCACCACAGTGATCTTCTTGGTGGCCCACAGAAGAACAAAAGTTCCTTGAAAGAATCTCCCTCTAGTGTCACAGTCAGTGCAATGAAGTCATTGAAGAATTACGGGTATGCAAAATAAAGGAACGTCCAACAGCTGGATATTCACATTGGCATCTAAATTCCCCTTATCCGAATGATCTAACAGACACAGCATACGCTGCTTCCCAGAATGCTAGGGGAGCTGCTCAATTCCAACCCCAGGCTCAGGGTTGATTACAAAATGATTAGTATTTTACACAAAGTTGGATTTAATAAAGGCCAGCGGATAGCTCCCCTCCCGTGCCTCCTACCGGATCACTATTAATGTTGGGAAAATAAACAGTCTTTTCCTCAAGCACAGACACACTAATAAGATTCCTCTGCCAACGGGCAGCTGATTCAGTAAACACCAGCCTCCACCTCTTCCAAAGGGCAGCACATCAGGAGCAAAGATGGCAACAGACAGGGTACTCTCATCAACAGTCCAAATTAAAGGGCTACTGCTGAGTTAAAAAAATACCTGAGGGCCATTATTGTACCTTTAGAACTGACCGAACTTGGCAACAGGTTATATTTCCCCTTCCTTGTGTTACTAATAAAATCTCAGAATGAAAGAACTTTACAAGTGTAACTGACTTTGTGCTTCCTTTGTGGTGTTCGTTCACTTTCTGCACTTCACCCAGCTTGGGCAGTGAAACTGGATCGGACAGTTTCGCTGTTGGTTTCAGTCAGTTTTGATTCCTGGTCGTCGTTCAGTGCTACTGAAGGCACGATTCTGCACCCACTGAACTCAATGACAAAACACCCATTGACTGCAATGGTGCAGGATCAGGTCCTGAAACCCAGGCTTCCAGCAAGACAGAAGCACATGTAAGGCCTCTCCAGAATCTGTTGGGTTTTCTGTTTGTCCTGTTCGTTAAGTCTTTTCTATTTGTTAGGTTTTTATTTTTTTTTAAATTCCTCCCTACAAAAAATCAAAATTCTGGTTTGTGGTTTACACAATAATATAAAGCCCTACTGTTCCAGACATTTCTCCTGACAAGAGAAATGCGAGATTGGGTATATCTTGTAAAGTGATTGTAAAATCCTGGGCCCAAATTCTTTTCTGTTACACTAATGTAAAACCAGACCGACTCTACTGACACCTCTGAGCTGGCAGGGATAACGGGAGGGGCCCAACATGCATGTGCTTATTTCACACACATCTGCACCATGAATCAAGTGGAGTCACTCCAGTTTTCACCTATATACCAGCAAAATTTGATCTACCCACATTTTACATTGTGTGTAAGACTAAGCGGGTATGAAACTCTCCACAAAACTTGGAATAGCATGAAAGAAATTTGCCCTGCAGCTGCCTGTGCTAACAACAAAGAACAAGCTTCCAAGGGTGTTAACTCAGTGAGGTACCTTCCATCAGCACTAAAGTGATGTAAGTGAGCCTATAAGGCAGATACCCTGCCTCTTACAGTACTTATAAACGCTGCTTTCCCACTCCTGGCTCCAGTGTGGTCTGCAGAACAGAGCTACCTGGGTAAAATCATTCCCTTCCCATTTGCTTTTACATCTCTTCAAGGAACAGCCATGGCATAACCAAGAACCTCGACCAAGCTTTCATCAGCATGGGGAAAACCAAGCTTGGCTGCATCACTACGAGCACCTGGGGCTGAGAGAACTTCCTAAGTACCAGCTGTGAATTCAGCTCCAGTGTAAGACAGAACGAAGCAGTGACATCTTGTATTAGCTCCTTTCCAGCCCTTTTGATTTAGAGCTGAGACGCATACCGTGGAGAGCCAATGTATCTTGTGGCAGTGATGTTAATCATTATTGAAAGCCACAACCAGCAGCATGTGTGGCCAAACTGTAAATCTAACCGAGTTTTGCTTGTCTCCCAGCCCCTTCCTGACAGGAGTCCAGTATGCAGATTCCAGTGGCATGTTTAGTGCCTGATCCTGCAGCCACTCTATGTAGTCCCATCCCATAGCCACACTGCAGTCCCATCGACCCCAGTCGAGGTTCCATGCACTGAGCAAACTCAAAACAGGCAGAAGACGAAGGGAAATCCTAAAAGTAACACACACAAAGGAATGATCCCAAGATGAAGCAAGTTGGAAATTTACAAACCTACTCCTTAGAACAAGCAGGTTTGGAGGGGGATAGGGGCAGAATCTGGCATTTAGTGGGCAGGGAGGAAGGGCTGAGGCAGTGGCCCAAGGGGAACACAACATGCTTAGGTCAGACACCTGCCTACCTCAGGAGAGCAATGATACGTAAGCACACAGGAGGACACGGGTCACTGAAGAAAATAGCGAGCTCAACCACAAGTGCACTCAGCTCCGTCTGAATCTGCGCAGGCTCCTAGACCCATCGAGCCCATACTGAGCATGTGCAAGAGGAACACAACCATTACAATCCATATAGAGGGCACCAGAAGCTGATTCCCTAGCAAGTATTTTGGGGCAGTTTTCTGGCCTGTGTTATACAAGAAGTCAGACTCGATGACCCCAGTGGTCCCTTCTGGCCTTGGAATCTCTGTTCTATCTGCACTGTACACCCTAACAGCTGGGATTTTAAGAGCACAGCCTAGACAGGACAGGCTTCTCTCCTGTCCTGAGATCCCTCACAAATAGTGTTGGATGCCTTTACAGGGGTTATCACCTCTGCGAGTTTTATTATTGCCTTCACCAAACCACCATCACAATCCCTTGCAGCAGCTTGTGCTAACCCTCAGCCCTTTCTTCAAAGGAAAGATCCTCACCACCCTAAGACCTTACTTTCTCCTGGCTCCAGTAGTCTCCCCCCTCCCCCTTTGCACTGCCTTCCTGTGCTTTTAACTAGCCTCCACAGCTGGTAACTAGCTCCTTAGCTCATCAACCCCCCTCTGCTTAGGCAATTAAGTACTCTTCTCCTCCATCAGGCATTTCCTGGAGGAGCTAATTAATCCTTAAGGAAGTGATCAGCTACTGGCTCTCAGCACTCTGTCACACAGCCATAGTGGTAGGGTTATCACCTTTCTAATGGCTGTTAACCAGACCTCTGAGGCCCCGCCCCTGCGCTGCCTCTTCCCCCGGGGCCCCGCCCCTGCGCTGCCTCATCCCCCGGGGCCCCGCCCCTGCGCTGCCTCTTCCCCCGGGGCCCCGCCCCTGCGCTGCCTCATCCCCCAGGGCCCCGCCCCTGCGCTGCCTCATCCCTCAAGGCCCCGCCCCGCGCTGCCTCTTCCCCCAGGGCCCCGCCCCTGCGCTGCCTCATCCCCCAGGGCCCCACCCCTGCGCTGCCTCTTCCCCCAGGGCCCTGTCCCTGCTCCATCCCCCCAGATTAAAAAAACTGGACATCCGGGCTTGTTAAATGGCACCCGGACCCACAAGCGGAAAACCGGACAGGTGGCAACCCTACATAATGGAGATGGCTGAGAAGCTCCTGGTCCAGTGGACAGGGCACTGAACAGGAACATATGCCTTCTAGTGCCACTGGTTTGGTGTGTGACTCTCTCTGGCCAGCAATGACAGTCTATGAAAAGGTTGGTGCCTTACTAGAGGTGGTTGAAAAAAGACTGGTCTGTTGAATGAACATTTTGGGAGGGGGAGTTTTCATTTTGTTTTGAACTTTTCATGACATTTTTTGGTTCTTGATTAAAAATCAAGAAAATGAAATTTCATTTCAAATTTTTTTGTTTTGTTTTGATGGGGAAAGTCTCTCTCTCTCTCTCCTTTTTATAAATTTCTCCCTCCCCCTGTCCCTGCCCCTCACTGGAAAAAGGAGTGGGGAGTAAAAAAGCCGGAGAAAGTAGGGAATCTTTCTCATTCCCTTTTATTTAAAACCTTTTTTCCCCTCTTTTTGCAGTGAAAAATGGAAGGGGAGTTTTTTCAAAACACTGAGAATTTCCCCATAATTCTGAAACAAAATCATTTGAAAGTTCCAATCAAAAAACTGTTTAGAAATTTAGTCAAAAAATGAACAAAATTTGTTTTTCAGGGAAAAATCTTGTCATCAAACCCTCATTTTTATCAAGGGGGGGAAAACTGCCTGGTTCGGATACCTAGCTTTGTAAAGCAGTTTAGAATCTTGGCATGAACGGTTCTGGAGAAATGCAACGTGTAAGAGGAAGCGGTCTGTCAAATAAGATATTTTGGGAGGTGGGGGAAAGATTTGAAGCCTGTTAACTTGGACAGTGTTCCTTTAAAGTATGGATATGGTCAGAAGTGACTGAAAATAGCCCTTTATTTTATTACTGTTGCCCATAGCTATTGCCTGTGCGTCTCCTGAATCATCTGTTTACAGTTTACCAACCCCAAAAAGTGTTTGCTACTGTCAGAGGCCAATAGAACTGCAGAAGAGGAAACCTGGATTATGTTCTGCTTCACACACCATCCACAAAATATACCAGCCAACTTCAGATTCCAGAATCTTTATTGCTGGTGCTGGAGAAGAGATTCGAAGCATAACAAACAGCTGGATTTTCACAGATTACGTTGAGCTGGCGGTACTGGGAAATTAGAAAAATCTTTCTTTGTTTCATAAACAGAATAGATTTGATATGGAAGTTATTAATGAAGACTAAAGATGGGCCTGAGCCAAAATCACAGCTCCTAATAGTGCACAACTCTGGGGAAGTTTGATCTGGATCTGAACAGGCAGCTGGATCCGATATTTTTAATGGGCTGACCCAAAACCCAAGAACTGCAGGGAAGATCAGATTCAGGCCTGAATTGTCAAGCTTGCTCCCATCTCTAATCTAGCTCTTTCTTTATTACAGGGATTTCTTAATACACATCGCCTAGTATCGGAGTGCTTCCTACATATGTTAAATCTGCCCGGCCTTTTTTGCTGCTCTCGCCACCCTAGATAGAGAAGCTGTTTGAAGAATATTTCACACCCACACACATGGTTTTTATAGATAGACAAAATCATCGCACCAGTTATGATGAAAGTGCTTGGTCAAATATCAGGGTTTTGCAATACTGCTTGAAAGTGGTCAGACTCTTTACCCGGACCTCCTTGGCGAGTTCATTCCATAACTGACGACGCTTTTTATGCATTTCATCTGGAGCTTTGTACGTTTCATTGTCCCAAAGAGCTTTTTAATTTCCGTCGTCAGCTGACATGGAAGGTCACAGATGCAGTCATTGGTTAGTGACTTTGAAGATCAAGACCAAGGCTTTGGACTTTGAAGAGTCTGGATGCCAGTGGAGAGAGAACAGGAGTACTTGTGGTACCTTAAAGACTAACAAATTTATTTCAGCATAAGTTTTCGTGGGCTACAGCTCACTTCTTCAGATGCATAGAGTGAAACACACAGACAGAAAATATTTATCCATACAGAGAACATGAAAAGGTGGAAGTACGCATACCAATTGTAAGAGGCCAATCAACTGAGATGAGCTATCAGTAGCAGCAGAAGAAAAAACTTTGAAGTGATAAGCGAGATGACCCATAGAAGGTGTGAGGAGAACTTAACATGGGGGGAAAAAAATTCAATTAGTGTAATGACCCAACCATTCCCAGTCTCTGTTTAGACCTAAGTTCATTGTGTCTAATTTGCATATTAATTCGAGTTCAGCAATCTCTCTTTGGAGTCTGTTTTTGAAGTTTTTTTGTTGCAAAACTGACACCTTCAAGTCTGTCACTGAGTGATTAGAGAGGTTGAAGTGTTCTCCCACTGGTTTTTGAATGTTATGATTCCTGATGTCAGATTTGTGTCCATTCCTTCTTTTGCGTAGAGACTGTCCAGTTTGGCCAATGTACATGGCAGAGGGGCATTGCTGGCACACGATGGCATACATCACGTTGGTAGATGTGCGGGTGAACGAGCCCCTGATAGTGTGGCTGATGTGGTTAGGTCCTATGATGGTGTCACTTGAATAGATATGTGGATAGAGCTGGCATCAGGCTTTGTTGCAAGGATAGGTTCCTGGGTTAGTGTTTTTGTTGTATGGTGTGCGGTTGCTGGTGAGTATTTGCTTAAGGTTGGGGGGTTGTCTGTAAGCGAGGACTGGTCTGTCTCCCAAGATCTGTGAGAGTGAGGGATCGTCCTTCAGGATAGGTTGTAGATCTTTGATGATGTGTGGAGTGGAGAGAGAGCAGAGCACAAGGCGGATATGCTCATGGCACCTCATCCTACTGAGGTAGGCAGCTGGAGACTCCACAAGCCTCTGCATTGCACCCACATTCGAGGAGCTTCAGCAATCCAGGCTGACGGACACACTAATCACTGTGGCTAGATCCTCACCGGGGAGGAAGGAGTAGAGGGAAACGGTGGGGGCGAAGGACCTGTATGGCTTTAAGATTAAGCTAGATAAGTTTATGGAGGGAATGGTTTAATGGGATAACGTGATTTTAGTCAAATGAACAGTGTGCCATCGCTGGTAAATAGTATCAATGGCCAATGAGGGTCTGGCTGGAGAATCTTGCCTACATGCTCGGGGTTCTACTGATCGCCATATTTGGGGTCGGGAAGGAATTTTCCTCCAGGGTAGATTGGCAGAGGCCCTGGAGGTTTTTCGCCTTCCTCCTCAGCATGGGGCAGGGGTCACTAGCTGGAGGATCCTCTGCTACTTGAAGTCTCTAAACCACAGGATTTGGGGACTTGAACAGCAGAGTCAAGGGAAAGGGTAGGGACGGCTTTGTGGCCTGCATCATGCAGGAGGTCAGACTAGATGATCATAATGGTCCCTTCTGACCTTAAAGTCTATGAGTCTATGAGTTCCTTAGCAAGCTGGATTTTGAGAGCTAATCCCTAGTGCTGAGTGAACTGCAGAGGGCTTGGAGCTAGGTGTGTTTTAGATGAACACCTGAAGTTTATCCAGACCTCGTCAGTCTGTGACATTAAGGTCCAAACCTGAATACTATCACCATTAAGATCAGTGGGGCTACCTGCATGAGTCAGAATTCCTTGGGAGGTGAGTAATTCTTTTTCACACAAGTCAGTCCAATTGCTTTTGTTGGGGATACCCATGTGATAAAGGGTCTGTAGGGCAGGAAATCCTTAATCTGGAAATTTCCAGGAGGAGATTTGCAGCACTCTATGCCAGTGGTCAGACTGGAATTACCACCATGACAGCGATGGTGCCCCGGGTAAAACTTCCAAATGCTGGAGGTCAGAAAGTCCTTGACAGAGCGCTCTACAGGATGGAAGCCATACCAGAGGGAATCCAGCATGCACCAAACCTGAGCCCAATTCAAGACTTACCCCCTCCCTAAAGCTTTCCAACCAAGAGGAGCTGAAGAGCCAAACAAAAGAAGGGAAGGTGAGACTAGGACAGAGAGGAGAAAGAAAACGATCAAGAAAAATCTCAGCAGTGGTGGCGCAGCACTCCCGGTCCCAGTATGACCAGAAAAAGCAGAGTTAAGACATGGTAAAAACAAGCAACAGTCGACAAGTCAAAGGAACATTTCAGACTCTTTCATGAGGGTTAGGAATGGCACTGAAAAGTGAGTGGGAAGAGGTCCTATCCTGAATGAATTCACCCATCCGTATCAACTTGGAGAGCATCCTATTTCTCTCTCCTCCAAACCGCTGGGTTGTTAACCTAAATTCTGCAGCAAATTCTCCTGTTACTTCACGTGGCTGTGCTCTAAGATCCTTGAAAGAATCATTTCACACTACAGGCTGAATCAATTTGTTTGTTAATCAGCAAAGGTTCAGAAAGACCATGGGGGGGGGGAGTTTTGGTCCATTTAACATTATTATTACATGTAAAAAACCTTTCCCTGATTTTTCAGCCAGCTGAGAGTGAGTTTTTGCTTTGAAAGCAAATGAATCAGGGACCCATCAGCACCCAGCCACATCTGTGCAGAGGTGTTAACTAGCCTTCTGGGATGGACTGTCTAGCAGGAGCATAACATTTAAAGACCTTGAAATGGGAGGGGCTGCAGATCTGATAAGTCACTCATCATCTCACATCTGGAAGTTGCTGCAGCTGGCAATCTGAAACCTGCCCCCCCCCCTCCAAAAAAGCCACTTTTCTTGAGGAATTTGCCATTTGCTCTGCTTTGTTCCTTAAGGCAAAAAAGTCATCCAGGTGACATATTGATTCTGAGCAAACACACCCTCTATTGGCTAGGCAGTAAATAATGGCTCTTTTTCATACATGTCAATTTGGACAGCATCCAAAGAATGCAGTATGTGCATTTTGCCTCTGTGATTTGGCTGGCAAGTGTATTTAACTAGGCAAGTCTAGGCAGAAGAACTAGAACTGCTTTACCTCTGCCTGATTTGTAAAACATGTATATCTGATTGGTTCAAACAGTGTGTCAGTGATTGGCTAGGATGGCATTAGAGAAAACCTTAGGCCAGTGGTCCCCAACCTTTTTGTGGCCAGTAGCACATTCATGTTTTCAGAAGAGTGTGGCGGGCGCCAACAATTTTTCGAGGCTTATTTTGTAATTGTACATTAAATAATACGAAAAACATCATATTTAATATTACATAATATATGAATCCAGAGAGAAGAGAGAAGCCACGAGGACCGAGAACACCGGCGCCCGCAGCCCCAGAGTACTCTTCCCCAGCAGGCGCGGGGCCCCGGCTTCTCTCCCCTGCAGGGCACTAGGCGGGCCCCGCGCCTGCCAGGGACCGAGAACACCAGCGCCCATAGCCTGCAGCCCCGGAGTTCTCTGTCCCCAGCAGGCGCGGGGCTGCGGCTTCTCTCCGGCTTAAGCGGCGGCCCCACGCCTGCCAGGGACCGAGAACACCGGCGCCCATAGCCTGCAGCCCCAGACCAGCTTGCAATATTTTCACGTCGCAAGCACAGGATTCTGAGGGAAGGTGGGGAATCAACAAGATAAGCAGATGACTCAGGAACTCATTTTCACTAAACAGCTAATTGTTTTGAAAATCTGGCCCAAATAAGTAAATGGCCACAGTGTGTGGCATTGTCCCCTGATAGAATTAGGTCTTTGACTCCAACCATTGCATGCAGTGTTGTTGTAGCCGTGTCAGTCCCAGGATATTTGAGAGACAGGGTGGGTGAGGTAATAGCTTTTATTGGACCAACTTCTGTTGGGGAGAGAGAAACGGTTTCTAGCTACAGAGAGCTCCATCTGAAGAAGAGCTCAGTGTAGCTTGTAAGCGTGTCCAATAAAAGATATTACCTCACCCAGCTTGTCTCTGATTCCAATTGGCATTTCTGATTCTCTGGCTGGTGGCACTCTTTTGTGACCCTGCTGTGAGAACCCAAGGCAGAGCCTGGTTCCCACTTTCTACCCTGCTTTAACAATCTGAAAAGGGACGTGAAACTGGGACCCACCCTCTGGTCTTTGCTATGCCAAAGCAAGTGTTTTGACTCAGGGGCGGCACCCACATCTTCCAACGATGCAGACCTCGGACGAACCCTGTGAGAGACAGATCCCTGGAAAGCTGCAGACGGAAGGGACGTCATGGGGCAAAAACTGCCCACCCCGATTCTGGTTTCCATCCAAATCTGCAGGGATCCTACACAGAGGCATTATGGGTCAGGCGAAGGGGGTGTATGAATTTTAGCCCTCCTGTACCCAGGCTTAAGCATCCGTTCTGCTCACATTACCCCGCTTACCAGTGTGGAAAGGGCACTGGGCCCAGGTTCAGGATTGTGGCCTTGGGTTTCAGCAGAGCCGGTGTCACAGAATGATGTCAGGCTATGGCTACCCTGGTGCTTTACAGCGCTGCAACTTTCTCGCTCAAGGGTGTGAAAAAAGACAAGACAAGGCGGGGCGGGGGGGAGGGAAAGGGGGCAGCGTGAGATATAACAAACAAGCCGAGTGAGCAGAGTTGGAGCTTGCAAATGTCATGCAAAAATCCCACCATATTTTTTTTCATACATAGAGTGTTGAGAGGGGATTATCTGAGGACCTACCCACCAGGCGCATTTCTCCGACCTGTCTTCGCCAACATACACACAGCAGAAGCATGAATATTTAAAACAAACCAAAACCGCAACTCTACCAAAACGAAATCTCCACTGCACGCGCGATTCTCTCTAAGGCAGGAGATGAGAGAGAATGAACCATGTGCAACAGCTGTATAGGTTTCAGAGTGGTAGTCGTGTTAGTCTGTATCAGCAAAAAGAACGAGGAGTACTTATAGCACCTTAGAGACTAACAAATTAATTTGGGCATAAGCTTTCGTGAGCTAAAACCCACTTCATCGGATGTATGCAGTGGAAAATACAGTAGGAAGAGATATATATACACAGAGAACATGAAAAAGTGGGTGTTGCCATACCAACTCTAACAAGACTAATCAATTAAGGTATGGCAACACCCATTTTTTCATGTTCTCTGTGTATATATATCTTCCTACTGTATTTTCCACTGCATGCATCCGAAGAAGTGGGCTGTAGCCCACGAAAGCTGATGCCCAAATAAATTTGTTAGTCTCTAAGGTGCCAGAAGTCCTCCTGTTCTTTCAACGGATGTTAGTCACCTTGCGTAAGGCACTGCCGCAAGGCGTTTTCATACTGTGGTGATGAGTGCAGTATAAGAACCCCTCTAGACTGGAACAGAGCTAAATGGAAAGAAAAAGGCAGGGAGGGCGTGATAGAAGGGGAGGAAGGAGAAGGGGGCAAGGGAGAAGTAGGAGGGAAGGATGGAAGGGAGCCTGCAGGACTGGTGGTACGAGGTTGATGGAAGGGGGATAGGCTCCTCCACCCTCAGAACTGCTCCTTTCCTTTTCAAACAAAAACGATTCTTGCCATGTGAAGGTCCCAGGCACAGCCACAATCCAGATGGGTGTAATTCAAGGTTAGCTAATTGGCACTTAAAACATTAGCAATGGAGCAGATTAGGGATATAACCTCCTACATCGTTCAGAGGACGTTTTGTTTTTCTAGCACAGATCCTGGGGAGCAGGCCCCCTGCTAAACTTAGCCCCCACTCATTGTTAATGAGGCATTTCAGCACCCACTCTGGACAGTTATTGGTCTCTAATGGGAGGAAAGGTTTTTGTGGTATTTGACCACTTACCTAATTAGTTTACAGCACAAATGAGCCATGCTGAGAAGGAAATTTATGAGCTAGAGAGTGTCCCGGAGAGCACTGGAGGAAGGGCGTTCAGGGCTGCAAATGCTCCTCATTTCTGAATGCAGAATGCTTAAATAAGCCACTCACCCCACGAGGCAAAACACTGGAAAGGCATCTACATAGGTAACTAATAGAGTTAGGGAGCTGTGTAGCCATCCTGGTCTGCCACCTATGGGAACTCACAACACCATGCGGCTTTTAGTCTATGTACAATTTGTTTTTTAAATAGTTGGGGCTGAAAATCTGCCCTATAGACATGAATTTGAGGTAAGCTGTTTCCCCCCTTTAAATATATTAAATAAACAGCAAAATCAGGTCAATTGATTCCACCTAAAATTGTAAGATACTTTTTCTGACTCATTCGGCAGCCTGCAGTCCCACACACAGCACTGTCCCCTCCCTACCGAACTATTACTCCGCAGTGATGAAGCTGGATGGATTCCTGGACCAGGCAAGAGAACCAGTTAATGACCCATTTGGAAAGAGAAAGGGATCTGGAAGCAAACACAGTAACAACAGGCACTGGTGATCAGCACAAACAAGATGCATGTAAGGACGGGTTTTCTGGCAAAAGCATTCTGGGGGTGTTTCAATTTTTCCCTCTTGACCCTAAGTGGTGAGAATGCCTGTAGCACTACCTTGAGAACAGATTGTCACACAAGAGACATGGGTTTTAGAGAGAAGGCCTGAACCAAAACCCAAAACTGAGCGCCCTGGAAAGTTAGCACCTGAATTTTTTTGGCTTGGGCCCATCTCGAACAGGTGGGATTGGATCACTGGGAGAAGGAAGGAATGATTCCGTTGGCTCTCCAGCGCCCCCTCTGGCACATTAAGGAAAGGTACGTTTGAAAATCCTGCCCCAGCTTTGGGGTTTTTAGACTGAATAGAAAAGGAAGGTTTTCCTCCCTCGTGTAATGCCATTAGCTTCAGTCTTTATTACCCTTAGTAGCTCTCGGGGTGTTACTTTTAAACAGCAGCAGTTCCCTACACATCATACAGAGAGGTGGAGCTGGTTTGCTTAGCATCATCATTCTCTCACAAAAGGTTATGTTGCTCTATTTAAGTAAATGCTTTTGTCTCAGTTCTGGACAATTACTTTGCCTGAGTGCATTAAACCAACATGAAAAACAAGGCTTAGACAAGGGACTATTCAAGGCAAGAATTAATACAACTCAAGGCTGAAAATGCAGCCTCAGACCTTACTGGGCAAAACGGCTCCTTTCCATTAACAGCCTGCACCAGTGTAAACCAGGACAGACTTGCCCACTGCTTTTTTGGTGCTAGTTTTAAAGCACTGCGACAGTTCTATTGCTACGGGGAGAAAACATCACACCGGTACTTATGAAGGGCAAACCTGAAGTTAAAAGGTTGAGAGGTTCTGTACAGAAGAGCCCTGATATTCAGCTGAACTGTACCCGAAACCTTCGGGGAGAGAAATCTCAAAAACAGCTGCAGCACCTATAAAGCCACTTCACCAAGGGAGTTTGGAGTCAGGGAGCCACCCAGCTCCCCTCTGACCTATTGGCCTTCTATTATCAACCAGCATCACATTTTGAAATCAAGATATTGTCCCTTTTGGAACGTAAACCTCTCCACAGTGGTGTGGTAACATAACCCCCCAAGTGCCCCTAGGGCACATGACTATTCCTACTCAGTAGCCCACTAGCCATGTGCCATGCAGCCCCTTTCCAAACAACCCTTTCTCTGTTTTCTTCCAGTAGAGGGTGGGGGAGGGGGTGTCCGTTTGGTTTTTTAAATCTCGTAGAAAATAATTAAATGCGAGCAGAAAGAAACAAGCAGCCAAGCGCACCAGCCTGATAGCATCCTTCGTGCCCTTTGCCTGCGGCACCACTGACTCTCTTCTCAGTTTTGGTTCCTGCATTTATTAAGACTGAGTCTGTAAGTCACTTTTAATTGGCTCAGTCGGAAGCAGCGACTGCAGCCTGCGCAGGGGAGTTACATTTCGGAAATTCGCTCAGACGCTGCTGGCACTGGTGTTAATTGGACTCTCGCAACAAGGGGCCTCCCAAAAATAGCTTCTCCTCTCCCCATCCTGGTTGTCTACTCCCCTGTCCTTAGATGGGTGCTTTGATCAGGTGCACTGGTGCCATTTCTGTAGCAGTCACCCACTTCCCTGCCGATACGGGGGTCTCTTGCCCTTATCCAATAGTTCTCACGCAATACAAATAATTAATCATATTAATCCTTTAACCTCTTCCTCCTGTCTTCCCAATCAGCCCAGTTTCTTTTCCTCAATATAAATGCATGTAGGTAGCGTTCTGTTTCCTTTCCTCCAGCATTTTCAATGGAATACTTCTGTGTGTAGGGCAGATCCTTTAAGAAACCCTTCCACCATTCCCTTAGCAATTGGCTTCCTCCTTCCTCCCACCCTTCCTAAAAAACAAACAAACCAACGGGTTGAATTTTCAAAAGCACTCAGTGTTGGCCTAATTCTGCTCCCACTGCACTCGGTGATAAATTTGGGATAATGAGAGGTGAAATAAAACTCACAAGAGATATGGGCTCAGCACAGGAATTACTGGATGAAATTCTATGGCCTGCAGCTATGCAAGAGGTCAGACAAAAATGATCTAGTGGAACCTTCCGGTCTTAAAATTCTGTATTTAGAATCTGGAGGATGATCCTCTCCACCTGAGAACAATGTAAAAATAAGGCCCATTTTTCGCTGGATGTGTTGACAGCATCCTTTTAAAAACCAATGGTTCAGATTCTCTATTATGTTATTGATTACCCTGGAAACATTTCACGTCACTGGTCAACCGCAGCCCTCTCGGGGGTAGAGCTCGGCAGCTGTTTAACAGTGCACAGCAAGACTATGCAACTGCTTGGGAGAGGAGGAGATGAAAAATGTAACATCCCACTGAAACTGCAGGGGGACTTTGAATAGGAGAGAAAACTTAACGACCCACTTTGTGATACGGAATATTATTATTAATGCTTATGCAGAGTATATTAATTAATTCATACCTATATAAAGTATATTACTAACACCTAAATATATATATTTCTATAGAGTATACGAAGAATCAGTAGATCTCAAAGCACTTTACAACAGAGGTTAGCATCATAACCTCCATTTTAGAGATGGGGAAACTGAGGCACAGAGCCATGATATGACTTGCCCAAGATCACTCAGCCGGTCACTAGGGGAGCTGGGACTGGAACATAAGTTGTCTTTGTCCCAGTCTAGTGCTGTGTCCGATAAGTGACACTGCCTCCCCTATACTGACGTCATTTTGATGTCTATAGTCACTCCGTACGGTGGCTTCTTGTGGATTGTTCTTTATATCAACTCCTCTAGGTGAAAAGCCAGGGAAGTCACCTCACTAGTGAGGAGTTCAACAGTTCTCTCCTACAGGGCCTACAATCATTACACAGCTGTACTTGGATTCAGTTGCTAGTGCACGTGCCATCTGGGGTTCCAGCCCATACTGGAATATTGAATATCTAAGAGATTCATGTTTGGCATAACCCATAATGAGGGCACCTGCAAAACACACTGGCCAAGAAACTGTCAAACAAAACGACAACCCAACAATAAAAAATAATTATGTAAAAAAAAAATTATTGTAATTGCCACAAAAATAAACAAATGATCTATTTACCTCATATGCTCCCAGAGGACAGGTATATTTAATTCTGTCTGCTTTAAATCAAGGAGACAATAACAGACCACAGGGAAAAGCAAAACAGAACGGGGCTGACAAGCTAGACCCAAAGGAGCACCTTTGATGAACACTATGCTACAGATCGTTCAACTGTATCATTCTATTGTTGTTGCTCGTGCTGGAACACCTCGAGAGGTAAGCCTGAATCTGCCGCCTAACTGGTGATTCTAAGCCCCACTAGTTCAGGGGCAGGAGATCCTAAACAGGGCAATGCCATGGTATAGCCAGAATGGTGAAAGAGTGATTATGAATTCTCTTTGGATTCTTTGGCTGATGCCGTAATGAATCCACATAATACAGAGAACAGCCACAAGGGGCGTGATTCTCCGCTGCTGGGCACTTTGTATGGTCATGAACACCAGTGCAAAAATGGGTAATTTTTTTTAATCAGATCAGAATGGTAAATGGGCGTAAATGAATATACAAGGGCCAGCCAATAAAGGACAGCATCACACACACCCTATGTCCCTAGAGAGAGACAATATTACAATGTCTTTTGGACCAGCACTTCCCAAATAGAGGTTCATAGAGTATTTGCTAGTTGTCTGCCAAGAGATCATCTGGTGTTGGCTCCTCCTCATTTCCAGCTGCCAAATAATTGCATTAAAAACAGCTAAGATTACGTTCCATACTCTCCTAACGTGACTTCCACTTGTGAGCAATTTTTGCAGCTCCCCCAGGGAAGTTCTTTGATCCCTTTTGGAAAAGAAGGTGGTTCACACTAGGACAAATGCTGAGAACCCTTTGTTTAGGAAACTGATGAGGGCACAGGGTTTGTTGTATTGGGTCTGTTCATCAATGCATCTACTGCAGTAGTCAGTCTCCAATGGTAGCCAATGTCTAATGCCCTCAGAATACCCCTAGCTAATTGTACAATGCTGTACATTCAGGAGAGTTTCATTCCTGATACCTATAGTAAATCACCTCCTGGCCTGAAGCATGACATTTTATCTTCCCATCTCACCACCTTATCTTCCAAAGCTTCAGATGTCAAGCTCAACTATGGGCACAAATCCTCCCACCCCTTTTAACATCCAGCCACAATATCTATCTCCATGACCTCCCAAGGCAACAAATGCCACAGAAATTACACCACCGTGTTACTGAAAAGCAGCTTTTGTCCCCTTGGGGAGCATCATAAAAGGAAGCCACCCCACCCCAATGTGTATGTTTCCAAGCTCTGTCTGCAACATTGAGCTGGGAACAGTAGGTCCCAGAGGTCTGCAGACTCTTGTTAGCAGCATCTGTGGCCGTGATGCATAAACAAACACGTCAACAAATGAAAGTGTAACCCTCACACCTCCTGGGTGTGGTGGTCTGTCCCATGTAGTGGCACCACTTAGAGATTAATGAGTCTGCTACAGCTTTAGCTAAGAGCCATGTGGCAGCAGAGGCTCATGCACTAAGCCCCAGAGGTTCCAGGTTCGATCCTGCCTGCCGATGACTGGGGTGGGTTGGTGTTACAAAAGCCATGGTGCTTTGCACCAACATGGGCACAAAGCTCTTTGCCCTGTAGAACAAGACTGGCCACAGAGAAAGGAGCTTTACTTTTAAGTTTCTAAACAATGGGAGGAATAAAACAAACCCCCCTGGCAATACAAAAAGGTAATTTAACAACATGGGAAAGGCCTGAGTTACATCCTCTCTGCATTCCCCATACCCCCACCCCGCTGACTCTACGCTGGGGGAACCTCCTTCAAGAGTGGGAGATGTGTTCCATCTCCAGGCCTCTTGCAGGCCTTGGCCTCTCTATTGAGGCTGCCAGTTACTTGCCATGTGACACCTTTCCTGCTAGGACTGGGAGGGAGAGCCACCAGCTCATTTCATGCAGGCCGCCACACCATCATCAGACAGCAATGCTTTTCAGTCTTCACTGACCTGCACTGGATTCAAACCCGCAAGATAACGGTGAAAGATTCTCTACCTCATTACCAGTCTCCTATACTCTCCCATGTTCCTTGAACCTGCGTACTAATTCTTCCCCTTCTGAAGCATTTGGTGGTTTGTGATGCTCCCAAAGATGTCCAATAGAGCCATCATGGTGTAATCAAACGTGGGGGAGAAAGTGACATTGTGTGTCCATCTAACGAAAGAAGCTAATACCTCCAGTTTGGATCCAACGCCAGACAGCATAAATGAGCAGTTTTCACCTGGGGAAATGCATCTCCATCTGCAAACCTTTTCTAAATTGCCCCTTTGTGACTGTGTAGTCACTGCTTGAGCTGACATCTCTATTTTATGCCAGTGCACTGGAGCGCGGATAAATAATAAGCTGTGATATTAAGGTTAGTAAATAAAAATGCAGCATTTGGGCACAGAAGCATAGTGGGCATTCAGCCACAAGAATCGCTGTTAACTGCTCTACAGAGAGGCGTGCACAGCATGTCTGGGATAAGTTCCTCACAGTTAAAGACTCAGTTGAGTTGGCTTGGTCTTCACATTATTAAATCAACATTTGCAAACTAAAGCATCCGAACATCCTTCTGAGAATGTTTAGCATACAGGTGGGAGTCTCTACTCCATTTGACACACATAACTCTCACTTACCACAATGGGAGTGGTGTGGCATAACACGGAGAAAAGAAGAGCCCCAGACAATGAAGGCAACCTCTCCCCAACTTTGTAAATTTCTGTTTTAAGTGGCTCAGAAGGCAAGTATTCAAATCAAACCAAAGTTCATGGGTATTTGGAGCCAAGGTTTTGGTTCAGCCATGGAATCTGGATTTAGACTTATCCAAAGTTCAAAGATCTTTGGATCCAAGGTTTGGGTTCTGATGCATGTCTAAGAAGCATCATTTTCGCGCAGAACAAATGGGGCACTTGATGGTATTTATTGTATGGAAAGTAGAGAGGATGGATGGTCCAGTGGGTAGGGGCTCACCTGGGACAGGGAGACTGAAGTTCAAGGCCCTGCTTTGCCACAGACTGCCTTGGGCAAGGCACTTAGCTGGGTTATGCCTCAGTTTCCCCTCTGTATAATGGGCATAATAGCACTTCCCTGCCTCAGAGAAGTGCTGTACACTAAAGACTGTGAGGTGCTTAGGTACTAGTGTGATGGAGGCCCTATTGGTACTTCAGACAGATAGAAAGTTTGAATCTATACTAGAATGCCTTTGGGTAGCACCCACTCTACTTAAGGTTGATTTCCAAATTCTATTCTAACCCCGTTCTTTTCAATTTCTCATAATGTTCTCAAATGCCTTCCAAGCTGAAGTTTTCCGTGCTTTGTCTGAGTCCAAAGTGTGTGGGGGGAAACGTATCAAAGTTGGAGCAACATCATTTTTCTAACTGGCAAGTGAAGAAAAAACCCCACCATACTTTCCCCATATGTTCACTCATGTTCAGTGTTTGATATTTCAACCACAAGATTCCATTAACCCATTTGTTTTTTCATTTGTTTGTTTGGTGGTGGGTTGTTGTTGTTTTTTTTGCAAGACAGCCATAGCTAGTTGGAGAAAAATGACGAATAAAAAACAGCACCTAACCCCAATTAGCATTTGTATAACATTTGACACCTCCAAAATGTTGTGCACACTAATCAATCAATCCCACAAGCAATGTCAGTAGGCGACTCCAAATGGGAGGCAGTCTGACTCCGAAAATCATTTCCCAACCTACTCTAGCTGTCTCCTTGGCCTTTCAGGAATGAAGGTGGCTGCCCATTAACAAAGTAGAGGCTCAAATGCAGTGCAGACCCATTTAGATCAAAACAGCCAGGATAATGATGGCCATAGGAGAATCATCCAAAGGGAAACCGACGGATGCCAAAGCTTTTCACTGACAAAAGGCAGCTCTAATCACATTTGAAACAGGGTTTTTAACAGCTCAAGCCAGGTCCATAAATAAACTAAGATTAGGGATCACAATTTTTTTTTGGTATAATAATATCCAGACCCAAATGTAAAAGGGAAATTCTGCATTCCATTAGCATCCCGAGAAGGGCCAACAATGAACAATTCTGAGTCACAAAGAGAAGCTGCACAGATATCCTATCCTTACGGAGACCTCACCCCATTCCAGCAAACTCGTTAATTATGTCAACTGCATCGCCGTCATTTTTTATGCTAGATTGGCATCACCCAGATTAGAAGAATTTAGCTCATAATCACAAATAGCACCGTGCCAACCAAAATGCCAGAGATAAATGGGGAAAGAAGCTATGTTCTCAAACCAAACTTTATGGGACTCCAGAGATAATAGGATAAAGACTTGGAAATGTTTCCATGTATAACCACAGACATAGAACAACCTCTAGTGTGAGACGCAAGGCCCCCCGCCAATGACAAACAGCAGAATCGAAGAAGACCACATTGAGGCTGGAATCCATCAAGCAGCTCAGCAAGATGGAAAAGATGCCTTTCATGGCAGGCAATAAGTAACACATCCAGCGTCATGAGCAGTCCAACACCAGCGCTGAGAGGAGCCAAGCTCTGAGACATCTGGGTTCTGTGGGCAGTTCCAAAGCAGGACTTCAGTCTTGTCAAAAGACAAGGACCAAAAAGTTTCAGACTTGAGTACCTAAAGTTAGACATCCGGGGGGAAATTTTTGAAAGCACTCAAGTGACTTAAGAACCCACTGGAAGCTTTTGACAATTTTACCACTAAACATATATTTAAGCACCTACAAATAGTCTTATTTTCAGAGCTGCTGAGCATCTGAAATTCCCATTAAGGTCATCAGAGGCGACGAGTGCTCACTACCTCTGAAAATCAGACTACCTACCTAGACGCTCAGGCCTCAATTCAACAAGCAGCTGCCTAATTTTAAGCACATGAGCAGTGGTGAGTTGAACCTGGGGACTGCATTTCAAATCAGCCAATTACAGATGGCCTAGACCAGTGTTTCTCAATGACCAGTACATGGACCGGCACCGGTCTCTGAGATCTCCCTGGCAGCAAGCCAGTCCCTGGTATCAAAAAGGTTCAGAAACACTGGCCTACACCAAAACCTATTTAACCTCCCCAAACTCTCTCCCTCAAATGTTAGGATGGTTGCATACATGGGATACAGAGCCAAACGCCCCTTGAATTTGTGTTTGCAGAACTGAAACCCTATCAGTGAGAGCTGGCAAAAGCAAAGCCAATTTTCCTTCCTGCCCACCTCTAGCCAATTCTTACAGCTGTGGTTATTTCATATTTCTCTTATGGCACTGCCCAGAATCTCCAAGCAGGATCAGAATTCTATTCTGCCAGGCGCTGTACAAACACATATGAAGACACAAACCCTGTTCCAAGGAGCTGACAATCTAAGATGCTGCAGGAACTTCATTTCCACAACCATAGACAAAAGCACTAGAAAATCTGCTGCATGGAAGAACCCTGAATGAACAAAGAGATAGAAAGGACTTTTCCATCTGTAACTGCTGTGATTCCATAAGGGTGTTTAAATAGGGAACAGAGACCATTTTCCTTGTGGAAACCCTATTATTATTTGCTGTGCCCCTGAGTATAAATAAATATGTAATGGATTGCATATTGGTGAATTCCCTTCGTTGTGCATTTAATTGCTTACTTGTTTTCTTTATTTTCTACTCTGCCATATGCTCATATTTCAGTACAAGCTCATCCCTTCCACATTTGTTTATTACGTCTACATTTCCAGAAACAGAAAGGTCAAGAGACAATATGATTTGTTATGGAATTTCCTAATATTAACATTGCTTTGATATACAATACAGTTCCATGACCTTGCTTGCCACATGAGTCAGCAAACAAATCTCGCTTGCTTTGCCATTGGGTGTAGGTTCTTTCAGGCAGGTCCTTCATTGATAGAGCAATCAGTATGAATCCTAGGTGGTGGGTGAACCAAATCAGCTACAATAAGGGGACTTTCCTTCCCTCTTGCTTCCCGCCTGAAACTTCATCCAGTCTTTTCTCTTACTAACATGAGGATCATATTTGTTCCAAACTAACATCCCTAAAGAGTGACTTCTCTTTATCTGCAAAATGGGTACATCCTGGACAATGGTTCTGCAAGTTTCTCTCACCTATTGCTCCCTGCAAATATACCTCATCCCTGTTTGGAAGGGACCATGTCCTTAATGGACAGATGAGTCTCCCATCCTATTGGATGTCTGTCGATATTTCCAACCGGACTGGTCATTTTTTTTTTTGTTATTTGGACCCCTCCCCCACAAAGACCTGAGCTCAGATCCCCACCACCAGTCATTCCTTTCAAGATGCTGAACAGTTCCAGTACCTGGTCATCGCAAGCCGAGGGACAGATGGTGAAGGGGGAGATTTTCGAAGGCATCCTGGAAGACAGTGGGAGTTAGGAGCTTAAGTGCGCTTTGGGCCTTTGAGAGTCCAACCCAAATCCCTTACTGCAGCTTTCCTCCCAAAGAAGCCAATGGAAATGCGGGTGGAGTAAGGACTTTGAGCAAGTTTTCAGACGTGGATGCCTGAAATTAGGCGGCTAACTCCACATTCAGGCACCAAGGTGGGTGGAACACCCCCAACACCCCCATCCCTAGTTGGAGTCAATGGATGGATTGTGTGCTCAGATCTCTGCAAATTAGACTCTTTGGGTTTAATAAAAACCTCAGCATTTGAACCTTAGATGAGAGCTGAACTAGTAACCTACAGCTGACAGACTAGCTACCCCATTACAACACCCCCCCCCCTTCAGCATGTGCTTTTCTAATGATTGTAAATGTTGCAATGATACTTTGAATATACTGTTGACTTCATTTTGAGGCTTTGCCTGTAGAGGAGGATAGAATCCTTAGTGCATAAGATGCATATCTTAATATTCCAACGTTCCCTTCCCAGATCTCACGGGAAAGGGTTTCCATTTGTGTTTAGTTCAGATCTCACAGATCTCACGGGAAAGGGTTTCCATTTGTGTTTAGTCACTGTTTTTCCTACTCTAGAGACATATGGGTGGAAAGTGTATTCAAGACATGAGAGCATGTTCAAAAGGTGAATGCATGAGGGAAGTTACTCTGAGTTCATTATTGGCCATGCAGAGACGTGTGCTTTTTCCAAATGAATATTAGATCAAGATGATGTTCGCATACAACCTACAGATGCAGCAGCTGGGGTCGGGAAGCAATTCCCCCCACAGGATTGGATTGCACAATTAGGTGCATTATAGAAGGTTTACATGTTCCTTTAAAGTACTTGGCATCAGCCACTCTTGGAGACAGACAACTGAGAGAGGGAGATCAGTCTGCTCCTAGATGGTGGTGCTTATGCCCTAACCATAACAATTGAAGGAATGAGATACAGTATAATGGAGTGAGTTAGTCTTACACCACCCTGGAAAGCAAAGGGGGTGGAAGAAAAAATAGATTAGTCTGTTTCTTCTAGGCTCCTCCCTCTCCACTTCCATCTCAGAGTGGAATCTTGACTTCCTCTGCCCGACGGAAACCTTCCTCCCAAGCGATTCAGCTGGATGGTTCTCCTTGATTAACAATTCCTGCAAAACGGTGGGCCAAATCCTGCAAGGTTTGAGGGTGCTCGGTTCCTTCCAGAAAGGTGCTGAGAATCTAGAAGAACCAGGCCGTGTGTGACATTCTCCTTCCCTGTCACTCAGGACTGAGTCTGCTGTCTCCAGACTCCTCCTAGCAAAAGTATTCATTTTAAAAATCCATCCTCACGCTGTAATGGTGCCTAGCATTTACAACAGACAATCCTTCTGCTAGGGTTCCCAGCCTCATTCTGGCCAGTCTTACTGTTGCTTAAATATCTATATCTATATACATAGCCATAGATATTGTAAGCAACCAGAGGCTGAGGATTACCAACTCAACCTTAATATAGGTAAGAAGAAAAACATGCAGATATGTGAAACAAATTCCTCTCTAATTGGCTGGGAGTCCCACTCAATAGAAGGCTTCTCCTCTTTGTTTATTTTCCTCTGGGTGAAGTGCCAGCCTGTCCTATTCCCATTCCAGACACCAACTGTGTTCCTTACCGAGGAGCTGCGACGTCAGAGTATATTTTAAGAAGCAAATTCACCCCCATCCCAGGTTTGGGCTAGTTCCCTATCCCTCAGACAACCCCTGCCCAACTTCACAGCATGCTGCCGAGTAACAGCTGACACTGGCTACTGGATGCCAAAGCTGGAGGTGAAGTGGGATTTGAAAAGGAAGGAATTGTCTTTTCCAGTAATTTCCCTGAGAAGAAATAATATGCTTGGCTTGTCTCTGTGTTGATACAAGGGTGACTCATTAATCCAACAATGTGAGACTGTTTTAAGGTTAATGGCAGGCATCTAGAATTGGCACCATGTCAGCTGGCAGCTCCCAAGCCCAGGTAAAAAATGTACTTCTCTCGGTATAATAGATCAGGAATGCAGCCTACCTAACGATTTCATTCTCAGCCTCAATAGCTTTTAAAGGGGGGCTACTCTTGTTGCGTCTTTGTTTCTACCATGGTGCTTTAGTTAAAATTGACCCACAAAGGAAAATTAATGGCATTTGTGACCCTTTTTAGCTTCTTTATGATGTATAAAATAGGCCAAAGTGAGTTAAGTTTGCTCATTTTTATATTAGAATTACAAGTCCAGTCTAGCCTGAAACTCTATGGACAACTGGAGAACTGGTCGGTTTATAACCTCACAAGAGATTGAAACCTGAGCAACTGTGAGAGGGGGAGGGATTTATGGTCAGAATTCTTAAAACTCTCAACACCTACTCAACTCAACCCCCTACTGCATAGCTGGGGGGAAACCGCTCTGTGGAAGATTCAAAACGCCTCCCACTGGGATTTCTAGTGTGAAAAAAGAAGCAGAACTGATGTTTCTAATTCAGCCCTTTGTACATCAAAAAGCAGAAATGCACAAATATTTTCTCTTTGCAAGTCATCTCTGAATTTTCCATTGACTTTTAAAAGGATGTTTGCTTGGTTGGCTGTAGCCAACCCCTGGACCAAATGCCAAAGTTCTTACTCAAGAATTATTCAGGCAAAATTCCCAGTAAAAACTACGAGCCAAATTCGGAAGTGCTCAAACATTTCCCGGCCATTGTAGGGGCCCTCCAGCACTGGCGCACCTTGGTCGCGCCAATTCTCTGCCTGTGGCACATAATAGTCTAGTCTCCTGGGGGTCTCATTTACTTTGGTCTCATTTCTGTTGCTGAGTTTCGTGTGTGGGTGCTGGGTGGGGTTGGCAGCCTCTGATATACAGGTCTGATCCCTCTGGCCCTAAACTTTGTGATGCTATTTTTATCCAGTCCTACCTCAGGCGAAGCTTCCATTAAGCAGGGGCAGTGGGGCAACTGGAGACCTAGGAATTCAACACCCCACAAAGAATTTCAAGTCATTCTGCCCCTGCCTACAACATGGAGAGGAACAAGGAAACAGGTCCCCTCCCAGAGACAGGCCTGAGCTACCTCTGGGGAAACACAAGGCCAAAGGGACGCCCATGCTTTCTTCAGCGCTGCAACAGCAGTCAGCACTGGGGTGATGCAAACACTATGGGGCCTTGCAGGAGGATCCAGGTCCAGCTTGTTGCAGAGTATACAGGGCCTTGTCTATGAATTTTCCTCCAGGTCAGACTGGCAGAGACTCTGGGGGGACAAGGGGTCGCCTTCCTCTGCAGCCTGAGACATGGGTCGCTAGCCGCTTTGAGCTAAAGTAAATGGTGGATTCTCTGTACCTGGAAGTCTTTAGATCAAGATTTGAAGCCTTCAGTAACTCAGCCCAAGGTTATGGGCCTAATACAGGAGTGCATGCGTCAGGTTCTCCTGCCTGCAATGTGCAGGAGGTCAGATCACGATGGTCCTTTCTGGCCTTAATGACTATGAGACTTTTCTGTTAGGGCTCAACTCCTGCAAACACTTATGCATTTGCATATCTCTAGTCATATGAGTAGCCTCATAGAGTTGAATAGCGCTGCTCACATGAGTAGCCTTACACATGTGCTTGATATTTGCAGGGTTTGTGCCTTAATGCTGAGGTTATTCCAAGGGTAGTGATTCCTTTTCCATAAGATTTATACTAGTAATACAGTACAGCATCCTAACCCTAGGCAAATCACTCAAAAGTAAAACCCCAGATTCCAAATCTCTCAAAAATGGCTATAATTTTTTGATCAGTCCTACAATGTGAGGGTCCCATACCTATAAACAGAACAAAAACAGCCTAGATATTCAGAATTAGAAATTATAGCTATTATCCGGGTCTTGAAAACTGGCGTTCATTGATTAAATACTTGGAAGTCACACAAAGAGATGTTGATTGAAGTTTCAGGAGACAAGCTGAATCAGAAGAAAAAAATGTGTGTGCTTAGAAAGTACGTTTAGTACCACTGGAGAGAGCTCTGGAGAATTGAAAAGAAGAACCACTGAGCATGGATGGCAGTGAAAAAGGTGGTAGGAGTACTGTGGAACTGGCAATTAAGTAATAAATTGGAAGGAAAAGCGTGTGCTGCCTGTTTATCCCTGGCTGCTCTATGGTTTGGAACAGGTGGGTCTTCCAGAGATGGAAGAATGTAGTGGAAAATAATATACCGAGGAGAATGGTAGAAAGTGGAGGATAAACAGAGTGTGTGTGGACGAAATCAGGAATAGGATGAGCTTGGGACTCTCGGTTGTAGATGGACTGGAGAGCAGACATTTGAGATGGACATGTGATAAGAATGGGAAAAGAATGACCAGCAAAGAAAGTGTGGGACAAAGAGGACAGTAAGAAAGGACATGGAAGACTGGGATACAATGGAAAGACTCTTTTAAGAGAAGTTTGAAGAGAAAAGGACTGGAACTCCAAGACCTGAACCTGTGCCATGGACGGGAAGAAGTGGCAAAGAATCATGTGTATCCCTAACCCTGTGTAGATGGGAAAAGGAGTCAAGAAGTGAAGTCGCACAAATGCATATAACCCAGTAAACCTTCTTTATTTTTCACCTTTATAAGATATTCAATTTTTCTGTTTAACACCTGTTATGCTCTTGTGCCTGTCAGGCTGCATGTAATATTTGCTGATAATTTATGGCATGTGCCACTTTGGTTTACTTATTTTGTATCTGCATCTGATTTATTAAAAAGGAATTTATTGTTAATAAAGGCCTTTTATTAGCAATCAGAATTCACAGATCTATACCACCTCTCATTCTAAAGTGCTTCACAACCTCTGTACACGCAATGCCAGAGAAATGCAGCCACCTATTAGGGGGAGGGAAATAGCTGATCAATCCAAAGGCCACTGGTAAAACAACAATGGAGAGATTTTGTCCAGTGACATTAGGGCAAACTCCTGCCCCTATAAAATATGTGCAGAGTAACCAACATAAACTTGTTTTGCACATTCACATCAGAAAGACAGATGGACAAAGAAAGAGAAACAGACAAGGACAGACAGACAGACAGACAGACACACGCACACACACAGTAAACTCCAGGGAATTCTATTGTATCTCAAAAGGATGGAGGTCTGAGTTGACCTCCCCTGATACTGGAACCTGTGGTTTCGGTGAGTTTTGGCGATATGAATCTAATAATTACATCATCCCCGCCGGGGAGCAGCGTAAAAATAAATGACACCTAGGAACCTAGCATAGCGGGGTTTGTGATGTTTAAGGGTGAAATTCACACATGGTGTGGAGGGCCAGGGCAGTTACCTCTGTACCACTTAATCCCTGCATAAGGACTGCGTGGGGTGGGGAGGAATGAATGGCAGAGCAGCCCCCCATGGGTGCTTACACACACACTGTATACATGCCAGAAAGGGTCTCCATGCCAACCCAGAAGGCCACAAGGAGGGAAGAAAGGGGCTGTGAATCCGTGCAGATCCACAGATCAGTTGCCCCCAGTACCCTCACACAAGCGCTACAGAGGAACTCTGGTCGCTATTCCAGCCTAGAGGCTAAAAGAGCCACTCAAGCGCGCTGCCCAGTAGCACCGCCCCCTGGCCCTGGGTTAAGGGAGATAGAATTCATCTCCTCAACCGCACACGTGCACAGAGCCCAACTAATTCAGGCTTTGTGGACCTGACCCTCAATGAATGTTGCTGCCACTCACCTTTGATGAATTTATGCATTTTTTGGCCATTTGGATGATTCACACACAGGGACCGTGCTCAGACAACTGAGGTGTGGATTACAAACTGCTGCTGGCACATAACTAGCTCATTACCCCACTGCCATAGCCTACAGCAGGATGAGTGTCGACTGCATTTGGGTGACACTGCTGGGAAAGAAGAGGTGACTTTTCACACCTTACCAATGTTGGACAATTGTGAGATCCTTGGGGTAGGGACTTTCTTTTGTATTGTGTATGTACAGCACCTAGCACAATGGTCTGTGGCTAGGGCTCCAAGGTGCCACTGGAATACAAATAAATATTAACTTAACAACCTGGCTAATCAAGAATGGATGGTGGCACCAAGATGAATGAAGGCACAACGCATATGATTAATGTGAGAATGTTATTAACAATTCTGTGATGTGTTTGATCATTTAAGAGAAGTTCATTTACAGTTCCAGCTCCCACAGGTAGGTATACAGGAATGTTAAGTGCTCACTTGCTTTATCAGCTATTAAGTGAATGTGGCCTTAACTGCAATACCGCAGCCCTCTTTGCACTGGGATTTGAAACCTATTGCTTTCTAGAGAAACCTGAAAATGGTTCTCTAGAAAGCATTTACCATACACATGATCCACAAGGCAACTTTCACAGCCTGAATTTAATTGGTATTGTAACAAACCTGCAGCCATTTAAGCCTTCCAAGTTGTCGCAGTACTGCACACCAAGGCCATTTGAAACTTTCTGGCAAGAGCAGGGATAGAACTCAGATCCTCCTATTCAAAAGCACTGGCCTCTAACCTCTTGATCTAAAGGAAAATGACTGTGAATTCTAAAGGCCCTTTGATACAGGGTGGAGAATTTCAGATTCTATACAGTAGAGGGCATTGGTCCACGCACATTGGCCATTCCATTACAACATCTACGGAGAATACAGATGTATATTGCTAACAACTGTCTCCTTAGACCGTAGACTCATATGTTCTCAACTAAAATGTTAATTCGAGAAATCTACCACTGTAACTAACACTAAAAATATATTGTGTGCATGTGGGGGATAGAAATGGCACCTTGAGGCTTAGTTTGTTCCAGCAATGCTGCAAAACCCAGCAGATAACTGCAATTACAAATGGATCATTCCAGCCTGTACAAAATGTCATGTTCATGATTTTTTTATTTTTTGTTAAGCTGTCTATCCTCCGGGTAGTGCTTTGCTCAGGGAGAAGAAACCAACCAACCAACCAACCAGGCAACACGAAGCTTTGTTCCAATGATGAAATATTTTTAAGCATTTCAATTTAAAACATTTAAAGTGGAAACAAAGATTTTCTGTTTTATTCAAACCTCCTGGCCAGTGACAGGAGAAATCTTCTTTGCAATTGCTCTTAATAAATCTTCATAAGGGCAGGAGCGCCAGAAGCTTCCAATCTATCTAAAATCTCTCATTTGGAATTAGGAAATCCAGGCAAAATGCCCCAGCAACGATCAGCCTCAGAACGATCAGGCTGGAGAGACTAAACGGGCTAACCTCGTCCTTTCACTGGGTAGATTCTCAGCCGTGTCCATTGTCTGCTGGGCATGACTTATTTGGTGGGATGCTGCACCGGAGCCAGCTGTGACAGTTTAATTCTGGGGCCAGTTCTGGCTGGCCCTGGCCCTCTTCAGAGCAGCCTGGGGTCTGCTCCGAATTACACTGGCTGGCTAAGACCCCAGGAAGCCTTCGCATTGATTGAGACTAGCCAGACGGCAGCAGTGCTCCAGCCAGGCTGCCTTCAGCAAGGGGGCTTGCTGGGGGGGTCAGAGGTGCTGGTTATTCTGGCACGACGCTAGCTAGGGATTCTGCCACGCAGGGTTGATAGACTGGACAACTCAGCGCAAAGGGGCTAGATCACAGGAAAGAATCTGACCCGTTGTCCTTAACTCATGTGGCCATTTCAGACTTTAGCCAACCTGTTCTCATTTCAGTCATCTCTGGATATGTCTACACAGCCCGCGGCCACAAGCCTCCCAGCCTGGGTCAACAGACTCGGGCCGAAGCTCGGGCTCTGAAGCCCATCCCCCTCCAACAAATGGAATGACAAATGGAGTCGGGATTAGGCAGCCCCATCTCACCTTAGGAATGGCTTTTATTATGTCAGCGTTTTCTCCCCAAGCCTGTGCATCCTAACCGGACTAGAACTCAAAAAGGGTAATTAAAGGCTATAACAGCTGAGGAAAGCCAGCCGCCCACTATTCTAATTTGCTAACCGCTTTCATTACACTTCTCTCATGATTTTATTTCGTTTTGTGGGGATTTGGTGCATAGACCTGACAGTGCAGGCTAGAGACAGGCAGAAGAAAGGGCAGCTGCTGTACCGATCTCCACTAACACACCCCAGGCTTGACCTGCAGCATTCTGTGCTATTCCAGTCCAGAGACCCACACCTCAGCCTTCTGGTTCCTCTTTCTCCACACATAACCCCAGTCCTAGCAGTCGGACACATCTCCATGGGAAGTTCTGCCAAAGCATTTCACCCAGGGCCCAAACACGCCCTGCTTTTCCACTCCTGGGTCCCCATACGCATTTGGCCCTTTTGTATTCCTTCTCTTTCCCAAATGTACGAACCTCTCTGCCAATGCACGTCACTCCTGATCTATGAGAGCCCCCTGCTATTTCGTCTGAGGGCTCCCTCCCACACAACTCAGTCCTGGCCTGCCGCATCCCGTGAATGGAGATAGCCGGTTGTAGCTGCAATACGCTACAATCCTGACTATGCACCGTTTTCTATACCTTAATGATCAAGAACGAAGTTCATCTTATTCCACAGCGTCTGACCTTCCTGGACACTCATAGCATTTTACCACAATCAAGACCAAAAGAATTCCACTGTTAGAATTTCGATGGCCTTTTACATTGCCGTTGGAACGTTACTGCATAGGACACCAATTCGGATGGGTACGTGAGATCCTGCAGAGAACAATAACTGAACTACCACACAGTCTGTTTTCCTCAAGTTAATTTCAATGTGTGCTGAGGCTTTGGCCCCTTTCCTCACTGGCCGGATGCCTGTAGCTGGCAAGTCCGGGGATCCCAGAAGATCCATAAATAATTCAACGGCTTGCTGAGCATAGAGATCAATCATGTTTATGGTCTGAAACATTCAGCAAAAGTCGGCAAAGTCAGGAACTCAGAGTAACAGGAATAAGGTCAGGAGAAATCAGAGAGGACATAGTAAAGGAAAGCACCCAAGACACCAACTGCAATAGGGCCAAACGGTAACAAAGCATTTTCATTTAATTTGCAACTAAATAAGATTTCTCCAATTTCCTCTATTTCCAGATGAGAATATTTTAGAGGCCTTAAACAGTCATCTGAACAGTTCCATCTAGAGTAACCCTGTTACACAACAGCCAGTAGCCCACGCTTTAAAAATCACACGGGAGAGAAGCATGCATTTCTTGGACTATTTACACCTATTTACTTCCCAACGCTAGGAGCAAAGTACACCACATCTACCCCTGTGGCTGCTACTACCTGTCCAATATGCAAATACCAGTTTTCACTCAAGCTATTATTGAAGTTTATTGGCCCAAGAGGGTCTGTTTGGTGCGCGTTGTTATTTCAGCAATACTGCCTGAAAATCAGAAGTCAGACTGTCCCCTCCATACTCTGAATACGTCGGTGCAAAATTAAAGCCTATTTTCTTGTACAGATGTTGCCAAATCTTTCTGGCAGTAAGAATTTGACAACGGACTGGGCTCCAGCCAGACTTCTGAAGTCCTGTTTTCTTTTCAGTTTTCCCTTTCCCTGGCTGTAGTGTTGGAGGTACTAGTGAAAAGGCTCAAAAGGGCCCTAATATTACAAAAGGGGCTTTGCCAAAATTCCAGATCTCATCAGTCACTGATGTAACAAAGAGATCCACAGCAGCATTGCTTGGTCATGTCGCATGTACACATGCCTCTCTACACACTCTGCAGAGATGGGACCAAACCAAATACCCACCCTGCTCCTGGACCTTGGGAAACTTCGGGATATGGAAAGGAACCTCATGGCTGATCATTCTCTTCAAAATGGGTCAAACCAACCTTCCAGATGCTTCATCTCCAACCACCAGGAAATGTTGCATCTAGATCAGAACTTTGAAGATCAGTCTCCTCTACAATACAGATACACACATAACCTTTCTGTGACATTCTCCATAACTGCAGATTAGGGCACATGTATAAAATGGCCCTTAAGACAAATACCAAAGTGGTACAGAAATTGGAGATGGAAGAGACCTAATTATCTCCAATCTCCCCCAAGGCATGAATGTTCACTACAGTATATAATCAAGTCCAATGTTAAATCGCTCAAGCGCTGGAGCTGCCACCACATCTTACCCTAGACCTTTGGAAAACTTTCCCTGGTGGTAAATATGGCATCTAATCAGCTAGCAAAGATTCTAATTGCCTAGGTATCCGGAACAATCCCACAGGTTTGCTTTTAACCTCCACACTGAAAACCTGAGATAATTATCAGCACTCCTATTTTGTCCTCACTGTTCCATATTCCAAAAGGCTACAATAGGAGATAAGAGAGGGTTGAATGTAGTGAGAAGAACTAGGAATGCTTAGAGTTCCTTACGTAAAATCCCACCCATCTGAAGCAAATAATCCTGTTCCAAAATAAAAAACACCAAGTAAGAATGCAGCTGTTAAAAGAGAAGAGGATTTTATTTTATTTTAAACAGAAAGAAAGCTGAGAGGAGCAGAATCAGACAGGGTGGGCTGTGGATTATTGGCTCAAATAAGAAAGTTATTAAAAATAGATTTTAAAAAACATTTCAAAATATTGAATTACTAAAGCTGTCAACCATGCAATTTTTGTTTCATTTATCTTGATGAAGCTTAAAACATTAACATTTTAAAAATGTTTGACGTAGTTAATACATGCATGTTTGTGAGGGGGCTGTTAATACAACGACACTACAAGAAGAACAGTAACGGTGGATACCTACATTTAAAGCACCAGCTATTTAGTCTTGTGTCTCTGTTATGCCTCCAAGGAGCAGACCTGATTATAACCACATGCGTTGCATTTGTTGCTTAGGTATACAAGCCAGGCCTCAGAACTACTGGCCCATTCTAAGGGAGTCATGACTTCAGGAGGATGTGAATTTATTAGCATGATTCTGCCCAACAAGAGAAAAAGGCCTTTTAATGAGTGACCAGCAATTCAGTACTAGATTTCATGCAACAGATGGGATTGTCCGGGAGCATGGTACCATCCTGTCCAATGCTGGGGTATTTGTCCACTAATGATCAGAAGAGACACTAGCATTACTTGGCATCTGAAGAAGTGAGGTTTTTTACCCATGAAAGCTCATGCTCAAATAAATCTGTTAGTCTTTAAGGTGCCACCGGACTCCTTGTTGTTTTTGTGGATACAGACTAACACGACTCCCCCGATACTTAGCTTACTTGGAGTTCTCTCATCTAAGAACAGAGCATGCTCTACCTTGCTTAACTTATGACATGTGACAAGATCACAGCTTGAGATGGAAGAATTACCATCCTGAGCAACAAAACCCCTCTGAAGTTCCCCACACCTTAAAACGCTTTCACAACAGACCCAATCCTACAACCTTCACGGGCAATGGAAGTTTGGCTGCTGATTTCAATGGGAGCAGGAGCAGGCCCCAAATGGTCACCTTCGAACTGGATTGGTGACATTCCCAAAAACCAGCAAACACCCCACATTTACTAGATAGCACGGAGTGCTTCCCAGAAATGAGCAAGACCTACATAGGGCAATATTGTTCTCACTCCATTTCCCGGTGGACAAAAGTCCACGTTTCAATAAAACAGCATCACAACTGGCAGATTCATTGGGGGTGAGAGTAGAGGCCAATGACTGAATTCCCGTCTTTCCCTTACAGTAGGTCCTTCTAAAACATGGCTGGGGTACATTGGCAGACCAGAGAGTAGACACCACTTGATTTTACAATACTAGCCACAGTCCTGGATGCTATCCATGGGCCTGATCCAAAGCCTTTAAGTCCATAGGAGTTTTTCCATTAACTTCAATGGGCTTTGCATCGTGCCCATTTGCGTAACTTCCACGGCCCAGTATTTGGAGAAGACCCTTCTGAATGGTCTTCAGTAACAAAACTTCAGCCCAATTAATTTATAGTTTCCCGTGTTGGTCTGCAAAAGCAGCAAAATGACAGCAACCTAATGCTTCTGCTCTGCAGTAAGACAACAGCATTTGAATGCCTGGGGCTGGCGGAAGAAAATCTTATTGAAACCCTTCTGCATAGCCCCTTCTCAATTCAAAATGCACCCAAGGAAATTCCATTCTGGGGCTGTTATAAAGAACCATGAGAACAAAACTCCAATTACAAGCCTCTAGAGCCCCCAGCCACATGGATGTATAGGGCGTGTTTGGGAGCACTACATATTATCACACCCTGTAATACCTGCTTAAAAGAAAACTTAAAAGGCGCCACCCCCAATTGCCTTCTAAGGCTCTAGCCCCCACCACCTTCAAATCACCACAGCAGCATCCAATAAGGGTGGGTCTGAAGTAGGGCAACCAGATGTCCCGATTTTATAGGGACGGTCTCGATATTTGGGGCTTTTTTTTATTTGGGCTCCTATTACCCCCTACCCACGTCCCGATTTTTCACACTTGCTATCTGGTCACCCTAGTCTGAAGCTGAACTGGGGACAAGCTCATTGAGGAGTTACAAAATCCATGGGGTAGGTCAATGGTACCAGCTGCGGGTGTCACAAAACACCACAGCTGCACACAGTTGTATTTTCAAGGCCAGCAGTTTTCAGCCTTGGAGAAAACTTGATTCACTTGGATAGGGCGGCTTTGGGGGCAGTCACACTACAGGTGGTTTCTCTCACATTCTCTGTCTGTGTCTGGGAACTCCGTCCGGCTGTTGACCAGCATAGAGACGCTAGGTAATAAGTTACATATTTTCCGTATGGGCTTTCTAGATTAGCACTAGACAAATCTGAAAAGATCCAGAAAACACAAGGGAGTCCTTCTCTAGATTTCAATAGGTTTTGGATCAGGCCTGTAATGCACTGGTGTTCGGTGTACTGCTTGTGACAGGGTCATCAGGATCCCAGAGCTCTTAGCAAACAAAGCAAGGACTTCAGCTGTGCAAATACATAACCTCAATCCGAGTTTATTAATATTAAAAATAAATGCTGCAAAGGAAAAGCAAGAGACAAAATCAGACACACAGAGCCTCCAGGTCCCTTCACTTCTCACAAGCTCTCCCTCTACCACAGCCTCCACCCAACTGAGCAATTTCTGTTTTATACCCTAGAATGGATTCCCATCATGCCCCAGTCTTAAAGGGCTACTCCGCCTTTATCCATTTTCCTCTGCAGGATCACTGAAAAGGGGCCAAGACGACAGAAGTATGCTGGCTAATGTTTAGCTATACAAAGAAAAGAAAGCAATGGTTACAGCAACCCAGTTGGAGAGACATCTTAAAGTGACAGCATCCCCTATCATACCGCTATTTACATTTCTAAGAACTTGGTTTTGCCTGCAGAAGCAGTGGCCATAGTTTTTCAGCATTACTGCAACCTGTTCCAGAAGAGAGAGAGAGAGAGAATGCTCACTTGCGCTCTCTCTCTCTCTCGTTCTCTCTCAGATACTTTACTTTTGTTCTTCCTTGTTTTCCCTAAATCTAATATAAAAGTCAGACTGGAGTCTAACTGTTTCTTTGCTTTTTGTAAACAATCTCAGCTTCCATGTGGGTCATTACAACTTGTAAATGAACGATACGGGTAGAAACAGCAATCCTGACCTGTGGGTGTCCCAGGAGCTTTTACAATCAGGTTCGTAATGCAAAAGGCATGGGATTTCAATTGCCCTGGACAGCCCCAGAGGTCTCCCTTCTTTCAGTGCCAGCACATCTCCTGGCTGCCCCAGCTCCCTTGCCTGGCTTGACAGATGATGTGGTGTGCCAAGGAAAGCAACAAAGGCACATACCAGGTGTTGGTGTCGAACTAATTTGTAATGAAAGGGCCTTTCCCTTTATCATGTGGCTAAAGCCAACTGCAAGTCTTTGAGCAAATAATTGTTTCCACGATGCAATTGTCCCTGGTCCCTTCTGCAGGATAGACGGGTTTTTAGTGGGGTGTCTCTAACTCAAATGCACTGGCAGGGATTGTGCGCCAAAGGATAAAAGCGGCACTTTTTTCTTTATTTTAGAGTAGAAAAACATTCTGTTAACACTCAGTATTGGGAGCAGAACGCTTCAGAATGTAGGTGTAGGGAGAATATGTTTATGGAGGAGCTATATTAAGAACTTGGCTGCCATGAGCTTCCAACCAGAACAAGTATTATTGCTCTTGGGATAGAAAGCTAATAATTAATCCAAAAGAAAAGACGAAAACTCAATGGAACTGAGCTTTAGAGACAGCGAAATCCAAATTCTATTTGGACACTGGAGAGCACATGCTCCATTTCAACCTGCACTGCAGGGAATAAGCCGGAGATTTGTAGAACAGGATCCAGGAAGGAAGGAATACCACATGCAGCCCATGCACATTTGGGTCAGTAAAGGCGAAAGGGGAAGGATTGTAGGTACATATGCCAGTGCTAGAGGCAGATACTAGCCAGGAGTGATCATGGCCCCTGCCATAAATGAAGCCATGCAAAATGCACCCCCACATGTGGAGTCATAAATGCAGGAGTCAGCCTCATGCGACAGGTGTGTGGCTGTTCACTTTGCACATCTCACCCATTGCACGGGCCTTTGAAACACTGACTCTGTCGATTGTGATTCCTCACAAGCCCAAGCTTCATTTCTGGCTGTTCTCATCAGTTTTTAGGAGCACCAGGACAAAAATAATACTAAGTGGTCACGAAAACCACTGCAAAAATGTGATGTCTGAGGTTTTTTAAAGGCCCCTCTAGCATAACAGCCACCACATAAACATGTACAGGGATCCCATCATGATGGCAGCAGAGCAGAAAGCACAGTTTATGGATCTCTGACTTTTAGGTACATTGGGTTCCCAGCATCTCCTTGAGTAATCAATTTCTTTTGCCCTTTTTTCTCTTTTCACCTCTCTGTTAATGTTGAGAAGTCAGTGCCTCCCCTTTGATTAGCCGATAGCCAGGAACAGATATTCACTTTTCTTTACCTAATCAATAAAGAGCTAAAATATCTTTCAGATGCTCGACTTATCTGGTCAGAGTTTCTTCAGCTAAGAAAAAGGAATGACTCTAATCTCTGTGCTGGTATTGGCATGAATGGATTGTGACTGCCATGCATGCACTGCTAGCAGTTAACTGAACAGTTCTATTAGTCTGAAAAGCTATACAATATTTCCCGGCAACTTGACACATTACTAATGTGATTGACAGCATTAAGGTCAAACTGCACAACTGAGAGTCAGATAGATAGAGACAGCTCCGTTCTGCCCTTAATGATCAAGTTCTGGGTTCTATTTCTGACTCTGCCATGGACTTCAGGCCAAAAACATTCCACTTGAAACCAGTAAAGTTGCATATAAAGGACAAATTTTCTCTTTCCTCTGCAACCATGGGAAAGTCACTTAACCACTCAGTGCCTCAGTTTCCCCACCTGCAAAAAGGTCATAACTGAAGAGGCGTGTTACTGAGCTAAATCCATTAATATTTGTCATATAGTTAAAAATTCCTACATGGAAGGCATTAGAGAAGGGTAACATATTATTAGCAGAAGCTTTATTTGCAGAAGGTAACTCCATGTTTCTTGCACATTACCAGTGTAAAATACATGGATATACCAGTCTTTGCACTTATATTCCAGTGGTTAGTTGCTATAAAGTGCTCTGTGGACAGAAGGGATTGCACTGCTGTGAGGGAGCTATTGAAAGTAAGATGATTGATTGGTTATACCTACAATCCTAATGGCCTGTTAGGGACTGCCTAGAGATTTTATTTCCTACAGAATGTACAACCATCTGTACTGGAGTCATTCCCACTTGTCAACCTGAGCTTTTTTTGGGGGTCCCTCCTGAGGCCACATTTGCAAGTTAAGGCACACAAATGTGTGTTTATTTGCACATCTAATTTGTGCACACAAATCAGGTGTGTGAAGATGTACATCTGGTAAGGTTGGATGAAAAACTACTGTCAAAATAGTTTTTACGTGAAAAACTGGGTTTTGACTTCTTTTTTTTTTTCTGGAAAGTGGACACTTTCACCGAAATGTCAACTTTTCATCCAAAAAATAAAGAAATAAAAAATCCCAAACCCCCAAAACTTTTCAGTTTTTGTGGTCAAAAACTTGTTTTTTCAACAAAAAGTCGAAATCAGTTCATAAAAAAACCCTGCATCTTCCCACCAGCTCCACTACGCCATTCTCTGCACATGCACTCACAGTAATTGTGCTCCCCTAACGCTTTGAGAATCATTGCTAACAAAGCAAGGCTATTACTTTCTTCTTCTTTCACCCTAACGTAACCATTTCCACTGCTGTTCAATCCAGCACTGAGCAGCATTTGGCTGTGATGACATTGGCTGCGCCTTAGCACGTCACAGAGCAGACCACAAGGACTGATTTCATCAATCAATGTCCCAAACAATCCCAGCCCTGTGGTATCTCTGCCATCCCCGCCGCGTCATCTGAATCAATCCATTGGATTGCCAACCTAGACTTGGACATCAAACAGTGCTGGGTTTTAAGACATATGAAAGAAAAAAATCCCAAAGTATCTTTGCAGACATGGGGAGCAATACAGTGTTGCCACTGACCCCTGCCCATGGCTTGTTTCTCCATTAAGTCTAGCCTGGTCATGTCCCTGCATATGATGTCCCACCATTTAGTTGGCGGTCAACCTCGGGGTCGGACTAAGCTTGGTTGTGTTTGCTTTATTTTCATTGGCATCCTATCTTGTGTTAGGGTTGCCAGGTGTCCGGTTTTCAACTGGAATGCCCGGTTGAAAAGGGACACTGGCAACTCTGGTCAGCACCGCTGACCGGGCCGTTAAAAGTCCAGTCAGCAGCACAGGAGGGCTAAGGCAGGCTCCCTGCCTACCCTGGCTCTGCACGGCTCCCGGAAGTGACGGCATGTCCCCTCTCCAGCTCCTAGGCACAGGGACAGCCAG
The DNA here is from genome assembly GCF_011386835.1 of Chrysemys picta bellii. Lineage (NCBI taxonomy): Eukaryota > Metazoa > Chordata > Testudines > Emydidae > Chrysemys > Chrysemys picta. The sequence continues at coordinate 40,245,275 of NC_088804.1, read as the reverse complement.
GGAGGTTCCGCGCATTGCCCTCACCTCAAGCACCGGCCCCACAGCTCCCTTTGGGTGACGCCTGCGGGCAAGGGCAGTGCATGGAGCCGAGCCACCTGACTGCCCCAGTGCCTACGAGCCAGACGTGGGGCATGCTGCCACGTCCGGGAGCCACCTGAAGTAAGTGCCGCCTGGAGCCCACACCCTCACACAGTCCCCACCCCAGCCCTGACCCCCTCCTGCACCCAAACTCCTTCCCAGAGTCCACACCCTGCATCCCCTCCCACACCCCAATGCCCTGCCCCAGCCCTGAGCACACTCTGAATCCCTCAGCCCCAGCCCAGAGCCCCTTCCTGCACCCCAAACCCCTATCCCCAACCCCACACCAGAGCCTGCAGTCCCAGCTGGAGCCCCCACCCCAGCCCAGAGCACCCTCCCACACCCTGAACCCCTCATTTCTGGCCCCACCACAGAGCCCACACTCCCAGCCGGAGCCATCACTCCTCCCACACCCCAACCACCTGCCCCAGCCCAGTGAAAATGAGCGAGGGTGGGAGAGAGCAAGCGACAATGGAGTGAGCGGCAGGCGGGGCCTTACAGAAGGGGCTAGGTAGGGCAGAGCCTCGAGGAAGGGGTGGGGCAGAGGCAGGGCATGGGTGTTCAGATTTCTGCAATCAGAAAGTTGGCAATCCTATCTTGTGTGTGTCTTCTGCAGTCCTCGTGATTTCACATCCTACTCTCCTTTTAACTTCAGTCGTCTTAAAATCATTCCACTTGATACTGCCATGTTTCCAAGAATTGTCATCTCTACTGCCTCCAACATTCTGGTGTCTGTTTCATTTAATGCAGCTGCTTCTAAACCATAGAGTAATACTGGTAGTTCAATGCTTTAATAAATATTCACATTGGCACCAAACATAATGTGTTTATCAGTCCATAATTTCTGCACAGCACTTGTGGTTAAGAGACATCTTTTAACCTCATCCTCAGTGGAACCATTGGTTCTAGTCAAGCATCCTCCGAGAACGTAAGATTCTACATATTCTATGACCTCACTGCTTCTGCATTTCAACACTTCAGCTACTGCCCCTTTTACAAGATGTAACCACTTTGTCTTCTTGGCATTTTTTGTAAGTCCAAGTCGACTACACCATTTTTCCAAGGTAGCAAAGTCTGACATTTGCACGATAACATCTGCATAAGCTAAGGAGCTTAATATGAGATCATCCAATGTCATCTACCATTCTTAACATCCAGTTTAAGAACAGGATGAAAAATGATGATGATTCCATACTCCCTTGTCTTGCACCAAACTTCAACTGGAACCAGTTGCTTCATTTTCCATCAATTCTTAAAGCAGCCCAAGAATCTTCATACATAGCTTTTACCATTGCAATGATTTTATCTGACACTTCATATGAAGTTACTACTTTCCATAAAACGTCCCTTCAAACCAAATCAAATGCCTTTGTAAAGTTGATGAAAACAGAAAACATCTTTAATCCCCATTCTTGCTTCCCCTATAACTCCCATCAACTGTCAGAGCATGAATATCTCATCAATGCAACTTCAGCTTGGTCTGAAACTGCACTGTTCCTTTTACTGATGTTACATTATTCTAATAAAATCAGCAATGTGACGCTGAAACAGGCTTTTATTCAGTCTTTTAAAACACCTTTTTTTCCTTCAGCCTCCAAAAACACTTCCTTTAATTTTCTGGAACAGTGTGCCTGATTTCATCTTCAACAGAGCAAGGCCTATACATAATATAATGTGGCATTTCAGTGACAATCAAGTACATCATGGTGACTGTCCACTTTTCTCCAAGGTGCCAGCTATTGGCCTCTGTTGGCAGTGAGTCGACAACACAGACCAATAGTCTGACTCAGCCTGGCAAGAAAGACAGGTCCAGACTAAGTTTAGATGTGAAGTTACTCAAACTTTGAGGAATTTCAGGTAAGTATTTTCATCTCTACTAGGACCCAAGCGAAAACCCTAGATCTGGAAGCCTAGAACTCTGGAGAGGTTTCAATCTAGACTGGAATCTAAACTTTTTATCTCTGACCCAATTCTACTGCCAAAAGTATTTCATGGGGAAATTTTAGGGGACAGTGAGAGCTAGTATTGTCATTTGTTACCTACTAATATTATGGTAACACCCAGGGGGCCCAATTAAGACCCTGCTAGGCACTGTACAGACTGAGATAGAAAAGTTTCCTGCCTGAAAAAGTTACAATCTAAGACAACATGTGATACATGAAAGGTGGGGGAGAGAAGGAAAACATCACAGCACATACAATTTTTATGCACAGATGAATTCCTCTTGGGCGGTCAGTTCAGGCACAAAGGAGCATCTCCGCTAGCAAAGCTGCTAAAATGAATTAATCTGTTCACCAGAAGCCTTTACCTGCATTAATTCAGCTACTGTTTGTGCATGCTCCCCGAGCCCAGAACCTGTCTTCTTATGATAAAATCTAGTCTTAACACACCAAGAAGACTGATTGCATTGCTGATCCTCAGCAGGTAGCTACACTGCAGACTAACACACCCTGAGCCAAGTGTCTGCTTATCAGATTTTAGGAACAATTCCATAAAGAATGAGGAAACCCCCAGAAGCGGAAGAGCAGAACGGGATTGGGCCAGCGAAGTGGGAACAAAGAGGGTTGCTACATGCCATGCAACCTGTTATTTAACACTTTTGTTCCCCTCAAGGCCCGCAGCAGCCAGATATTAAGCACATAAGGAGGAACTCTCTGTTTAAATCTCCTAGATGTGATGCTTTAGAATAACTGCCAAGTATCAATGGAAACTTGTACAAGCAACTGAAAAGCCCTTGAGCGGAGCTTCTGATTTCAGTTTAGTCTCTCATTTCCTAGCTGACCCTGTTCACACTGATTCAGCACCACCAGCTGCAACCTTTGATCAGACACATAGACGGTCTCCCTGATGAGGACTCTTGTAAGAAGCGCTTTGCTTTGTCCCCAGTGCCTGCTGGTCACATTTTGCTGTTAGATGACACCTCCTCAGCACACTTATCAGTATCTGCACTTTACAACTTGGTCCTAATATATTTATTTCCTAGACAACAATTATTAAAGTGAGACTTTATAGTTCGTTGTGCAAAAACAGCCTGAAATTTTGTCTGCTCCACTCCTAAAGAACCCCAATGGAAAGGCTTTAAATAATAAGCTAGAAGGATAATTAGAGATGGAAGAAATTTTACAGGATTCTATTTGTCCATTTCCCAGTGCAGGAGTCCCTTTTCATTCGCAGTGATTTGCTCAGGCTTTGCATTATGTTAATTCTATGCTAAACAAGTGACATTTAATTAGTGCAAACAAATGATTGCTCTGGCTATCTATTTAGTCATTACCGTGACTCAGCTAGCAGGATACACTGCTAGACCAGATCATCATAGGTTTAAATCCCACTCCAGGACTTAAAGAAATATGCAAAATGTTACAAACCTCTTGGGTTTGCTCTGTAATTTTTCAGGTGATGCTATTTATTTTATAATCCAAGGGGGGAGGGGGAGATGGGGGAAGGGAATCCGGGGGGAAGGGGTTACCTGTATAAGGATTTCTTATTGAAAACAAAAACAGTTACAGACCTCCCAAAGATAAATAGTAATTGTGATTATTTATTTCCTGGGAATCCTACATCACGCACTGTACTAAGCACCACGCTGTGTCTTGGAGAGGTCAGAGCCAAAGGGGTGTCTGTCAAAAACAAGCCAGCATAATAGGGAAAGAGTTCCATATATTGAATGTACTTTCCCAGGGGCAGAAAAGTTGAATGGAAGCCTAGGAGAGTAACAGACTGAAGCCAATGGGAGCTGTGCCTGCGTAAGGATTTCAGGATTTGTCCCATGTTGCTGTACTGATTTGGAATATTGGAAGAATTGTGTTTTTGTGAAAGTCTGGCAGAGCCCCCTTAAATCAGATATCTCTGCAAACCAGACACAGCTGAAAGGTATGAGGCTAATCTGAACTGACATTCTAATGAGTCAAGTACATATTTCAACACCCAATAAAAAAAAAAACGAAATCTTGGCAAAGTTCTAACAGGCCAAGTAAGCGGAGACAATTTAAGTTTGTTTATTTTTTAGTAATTAGTTACAAATTAGATTAGGCCGCATCATTTAGACCGAGAACTAGGGAGGAAGGTGTGTTTGGAAAAAGATCCTAAAGGGCCCAGAGACCTAAATTATTTCAGTCCTAAGGCTTGTTGATAGGGAAGGAATGTGCCAATAATTGCTATGTTTTCATCTATAATAATCAGGGAAGCGTAGGCACTTGTCTAAAGTGGAATTAAAGGAGCCTACAGGAAGAGATCTTCCTTTTCCTGGTTTTAGTGGTGTTATTTAGTGTATTAGAAAACAGATAACTCTAAAGCATTGGAGGCATATGAGGGACCCGAGAGGAGGGACCTGCAGGCTCTTTAATCAGATTTGGTGTTGTCACTTACAGCCAGAAACGTTTTACTTCTAAACCAAGGACAAACAGCAACAATAATAAATGTTTGATGTGCATTGCATTTCTAAGGCCATATCTGCTAATGGACCAGAATGTACAAGGTACTCATAGATTCATAGATTCCAGGACTGGAAGGTTTCAGAGTAGCAGCCGTGTTAGTCTGTATCCGCAAAAAGAACAGGAGTACTTGTGGCACCTTAGAGACTAACAAATTTATTAGAGCATAAGCTTTCGTGGACTACAGCCCACTTCTTCGGATGCATATATGCACGAAAGCTTATGCTCTAATAAATTTGTTAGTCTCTAAGGTGCCACAAGTAGGACTGGAAGGGACTTCAAGAGGTCAAGTCCAGTCCCCTGCCCTCATGGCAGGACCAAATACTGTCTAGACCATCCCTGATAGACATTTATCTAACTTCCTCTTAAATATCTCCAGAGATGGAGATTCCACAACCTCCCTAGGCAATTTATTCAGTATTTAACCACCCTGACAGTTAGGAACTTTTTCCTAATGTTCAACCTAAACCTCCGTTGCTGCAGTTTAAGCCCATTGCTTCTTGCTCTAGCCTTAGAGGCTAAGGTGAACAAGTTTTCTCCCTCCTCCTTATGACACCCTTTTAGATACCTGAAAACTGCTATCATGTCCCCTCTCAGTCTTCTCTTTTCCAAATTAAACAAACCCAGTTTTTTCAGCCTTCCTTCTTAACTCATATTCTCAAGACGTTTAATCATTCTTGTTGCTCTTCTCTGGACTTTCTCCACATCTTTCTTGAAATGCGGTGCCCAGAACTAATATTAATTCTAATATCTAATATCCCTGCCTTACCGCATGTAGACCTGAGCAATCTGATAGCCGCACCGGCTCAAGTTATATCGGCATTACACTTTCCCCAGAAGCAGGAAAGCGATATTTCCAGGATTATTATATGATTCACAACATGCCTTTCCATGGGATGATAACCAACATCACGATACGGGCACGTGCATTCTCAAAGGAAAGATGCACAGCGACACCTTACACCTGTGCAGGCATGTGTTCTCCCAGCACTGCATGGCTTCTGTGCCTGCATACATGCTCATTAGGTTACATAGCATAACTGTACCTGATCTATATTGCAGCCTATGTGCCCGTAGGGATGTATACAGACTGGAAACATTGAGGAAAGGGAGCTTTGGGAAAGTTAGTGTCGTCTAGCGCAGAGGTTCTCAAACTATTGTCTGTGGACCACCAGTGGCTCACAAGCTCCATTCAGGTGGTCCACGGATAGTTCCCTCTAAGGTGCGTGCCTGGGCAGCCAAACACAAGAGAATGAAGGGCCACCCACCTCATTAGTGGAGCCACGCAGGCATGGCTCCACTAATTAGGTGCCTGGACACTGGAGAAGACGCACGTGTAAGGTGAGGTGGTGACTTTGGGGGGAATAGGAGGTAGGTGGGAGGGGGCAGTGGGGTGAGAAGAGGGGGTGGGGGGAATTTGGGATGTGCAGGGCTGGGGCTGCCAGAGAAACAGGCGACTTTCCCCAGCTCCAGGGCTGCGGCTGCTGGGGAGAGACAGCCGTCATTCCCAGCCTCAGCGCTGTGGCGGGTGAGAGACCCCCCTCCTTCCCAGCCCCAGCTCAGGGGCTGCTGCGGTGGGGGAGAGAGGGCACATCATCGCATTAGAAAGGTAAGACGACTGATATTAAAATATGAGTTGTGTGCTTTTATTTGTAGAACAAAAAAATGTTAATTATTATTCAGGGTTTTTTATATAGCGCTTTTATCCAAAGCGCTTTACAATAGTTGGCTAAGGGTACAAACAACATTTGGAAAGATCATTAAGTGGTCCACTGAGACCCTCAGCAATTTTCAAGTGGTCCGTGAAAAAAAAAGTTTGACAACCACTGATCCAGTGGGTAGGGTATTAGAGTAGGACTTGGGATACTTGGTTCAGTTCCCTGCACTGCCACAGGCTTCCTATGTGACTTTGGGCAAGTCACAGCCAGGGTTTTAAAGATATTTAGGCACTTAAAGATACAAAGAGGCACCTACTGGGATTTTCAAAGGCGTGGAGAAGCCTAGCTCCCATTGAAATCAATGGAAAGAGGCACGTAGGCCCCTTTTGAAAAATGTGGCCCGTACCCTCTCCATGTTTCAGTTCCCCATCTGCATAATAGCCCTGCCCTAGCTCACAGGGGTTTTGTGATGAAAAATACATGACAGATTCTGAGGTACACAGATACTGTGGTAAGGGGGGGCCAAATACATACCTAAGACAGATAGGAATCATGGACCTGGATTCTATTCCTGGCTATGCCGCCATCTTGCTGTGTGAGACCTTGGCCAAGCCACTTGGCTTCCTCTGTGCCTGTTTCCCCTCTTGCCCTGGGTCTGTATTTCTGTTTAGCCTGTAAGCTCTGCACTATGGGGATTGTCTCTCACTATGCACAAAGGGCGCTACTGGACTATGAGTCAGAAAGAGGCATGCTCCAGTGGTCAGAGCTCCCAATATGACTACTCGGGAGTTGCGTCCACTGCAATGGCAAGGAGACGTATGATGTTTAACAGCACTCACTTCCACAGGTATACGTTTGACAGCTCACAGACTGGTGTGATTTAATCGCTGCCTTACTGCTATGTTAGCAAAAAAACTCAAAAAAACTACCTATCCACTTGCCCACAACCCAAACCAACACCTGCTACCATATGGCTGACAGCAAGCCTGAGGTCCACAGACAGCTGCTCTGAGTGGTTGTGAAGTTAAGCGTTAAAGGGCTTATCCCTTCACCTTCCCATTCCCTGGTTCTTCTCGCGTGAACAAAGAGCAGCAATACCCGAAATCTGAAGGTGCAAACAATTCGATATTTATTGGGGTAAACTTCCAGCAAGCAATGATTCCAATTTCCTCCCTCAGTGTCCCCCTTCCCAGCTCTGATGCCACAGAGCCTTGCCTGTGTCCCTGTTCCCATTCCCTGTTCCCATTCCCCGCCTTACCAAAACATGATTCCAATCCCCCCCCCACCCCCACTTCCTGATTGACTGCAGACTATATAGTAAAACTTGAGTTCTGTTTAGCTATACCTTAACCAATCATTTTACTGAAATTTAACTAACCAATCCTAACATATTGTAACATGATTATCTAACCAATTATATCCCAACACCTCAATTGGTTTACACCCAACAAAATTAATTATACAGCAGATAGAAACAATCACAGAACCAGACAGAGATTATACAGACAAACAATAGGGAAGTGGGGACTACAGTGATAGAACAACAAAGAAATGAGGATTTCACACCCCAGCTATTAATACGTGAGTTCTTGCTAGACAGGATGTTTCCTTTAAATCTTCTAGGATCTTCCCTTTCTCTGGAGGTGATAGATTGGATCACCTTTTTAACAGCCCAAAATTGCCTTATTTCAGTGTGACTGGTAAGGACGTGACCGTTCGCTTCCCAGGTTATGGCTACCCCTGCCTTAGCCTATCATAGTGAGAGAAGGCCCATACACAGGCCGACCAATTTTGATTCTTGTTTTGTACCTCTATAACTAGCTAAGTGATAAGAATATCTATATCCTAACATTAAGTACAATGGCAATCCATTTCTAACCATGTGAGGCTGTAGCTCGGGTAGCATGTGTATATCTGCAGTGAACAGTTGACATTCCGCATTTATCCTTTCCAGCACAAATGTGACCTTTGTTTACTTCATTTCCTACTCATCCTTTGCAACTTTACAAATAAAATGAAGGATCCGGCAGGCGGGAAATGGCCTAGATTCACAGATTCATAGGGCTTTGGGCAGAAGGGACCATTAGATCATCTAGTCAGATCTCCTGGATATCACAGGTCATAAAATTGCATCCAGTTACTCCTGTATTGAGCACAATAATTTCTACTTTACTAAGTTTGAGAGGAAGGATTGTTCAGTTGTTAGGGCAATAGCCTACAGCACTGGAGACCCTGGGTTCAAACCCTACTCCAACCCAGGCTTCCTGTGAGACCTTAGGCAAGTCACTTATCCTCCCTGGGTACATCTATGCTGAGATAAATCTCCCACAGCACTGAGTCTCAAAGCCTGACTTAGGCTTGGGTAAGGTAACCACCAGTCCCCAATTGCACGGAACAGTCCCAAAATACAGAGTTCAAGTCCTGGTCCCGGGCTGACTCCAGGACAGCATTTCCCCCAGATTCCCTGTGGCATCGCTGCGTGCCTGCCCGAGGCTCAGGGGCAGCACCAGCCTCTTCCCGATGGGGGAGCTGAGGTGGGCCTTAGCATCGCCTTGACACAAGGCCCCACCCCCTGCTCCTCCTCTTCCCCCAATGCCCCGCCCCCTGAAAGCCAGAAGCCAGAACCAGGCTGTGGTAAGAGCCACCCAGGCTGCTGTGGGGAGCCCCAGACCCTCCACCTGTCCTGAGGGTGGGGACACAGGCCAGGGGCTGCTCTCTGGCGGGGCCTCGAGAGACACAGCAGTAGCATGGGGGAGGCCACAGAGGAGAGAGGGGCTCCTGCCTCCTGCTTTTGCCTTTTGAAAAGTTGGCCACCCTAGGCGTGGGGCTGCAGGTCTATACGATTGCAGTGTAGAGGCTTGGGCTCTGAGACCCTCCCCACCTGCAGGGTCTCAGAGTCCAGCAAGTCTGAACGTCTTCACTGCAATTTTATAGCCCTGCGAGTCTGAGTCAGCTGACTCATCAGGAGACATACTTTCTGTGCCTCTCCCCCATCAGTAAAAGGGGCCTACACTTGAGGTGGCTGGCGGTCCCTACTAAGCCAAGCAACCAACAGAAGTTGGCCTTACCCAACCGTGGTAACAGAAAAAGGAAATGAGGATGATAGCTGGTCTTTGGCTAAAACATATCTGCCAAAAAGGCATCCAGCAACAATTTGAAACTATCCAGAGATGTGGAATCCACCACTTCCCTTGGCAGCTCGTTCTAGTGTTTGATCACCCTCACTGCTTACAATGTGTGCCTAATTTCTAATCTGAATTTTCCTGGCTTCAGCTTCCAACTATTGGTTCTCGTTCTGACTTTCTACGCTAGATTAAAGAGCCCTTTAGTATTTGCTGCGTTCTCCCCAAGGAAGGTACGCTGTAATCAAGCAGATATGTAGTGGGGCCTATATAAAGAAGTAAACATTTCCTTGTTTGATCATAGCACATCAGGACCCACACACACATGCTTCCCACACTTTAGCTATACACCTCAGGGTGCTGTAGACTAAAGAAGCAGATGGAAGAAGACTTAAAAGGTTTCCTGGCTCCGGGATGCATTTCATACAAGTTCACAAAGAAGAACATTAGGGAAAAAACCTTCCCAAGATACAAATGCAGAGTGCTCTTTGGCCGAGGCTGCCAAAAGTAAGAGTCATATATTTACAGTGGTTCCATGATCACAAATTCCCCTCAGAGAACTGGAGGGCTGGAGCCTTGTTATGTCAATCATCTGGGACACATCTGATATACAGTCGTGTATATTCCCAAGTATTATGGGAGCCTGTCCAACAGGGACATGCTGCCCATAAGCAGCAGTTCTGAATGTTCTCCATACCACAAGTCACATCCTCCTCCCCTTGGGCCCTGGCCCCTCCATCTCATCTGGCCATAAAGAAAAGTAGGATGGTTGTAACCCACACATTGAGAACCCATGGACCATGTCATTGACTAAGGCTGTTTTCCAAACCACAGTCAACATGAGACTGCTAACTTTGTGCAAAATACAGAGACACTCAGAGTTATCGCTTCAGCCCTGTGCTATGTTCATGCCACGGGGAATTGGAAGGGTTGGCCATGAGTGTTCCATGTTGCTGTACTCTGTGAAATAATTGATGGAGCTTTTTGGATATTGTCAGTTGGGTGAAATGAGCACTTCCAAGTTGTCTTTGGCTGAGATCATCTAGCCATCAACAGCAATATATGTTTTGCACTTATATCTATCTGTACTGCACTATGACCGTCCACACCAGTATTTCCAGTTGCTTTAGGATGATTAATTAATAATGTCCTGATCTTCAGAAATGCTGAGACCCAGAAAGCTCAATACAGTCAAAAAGAGGGGCAAACTCTTGACACCTTTGAAAATCCAGCCACTTGTCTGCATAACACTCTTCTGAGGAAGATAAGCATTACCCTCTTATTACAGATGGGAAAACTATGGCACAGAGCAGTGAAGTAACTTGACCAGTATTATACAGTGAAGTCAGGAATGGAACTCAGATCTGATTCCAAGTACCCTTAGCTGCACGACTATCCTTCCTCTCTGCCAGTGAAAGCCGATTAGCAGCAAAACGTGCAAATAGAGACGAGGTCTGAAGCAGATAGCAGTTTTGGCTTGCTTATGCTATGACTCGATTGCAGCTGGTATAGCTCAGAGGCAAGCTTGATTGAGGGTTGCTTTATTTATTGCATGATGTCAGCAATTCTAAAATACGGCAGGTCATCTAAAGGTTTGGGCCAGCATCTTTTTGTTGTAGAACTTGAAATACAAACAACACAAAAAAACCCCAGACCTCATGCTAATCTCTAATACACATCACCTTCCCCTTTTGCCATCTTTTCATTTTCTATGGCTCATTCAGAGCAGGAAGTATCGTCAAGCTAAGCCAACACACCTAGCAATCTAACTCTGCCTAGCACAACATTTCAAGGTCAGTCTACAGCTGCACTTATGAAACTTGTACTTATGAAATCTGTACAATGCAACTTGGTCCTAGCTTATTCCCCAGAGTGACTGCAGGCACTGAGGACAAACAGGAAGTAGGATGTTCAGTTGTTTTTTGTTTTTAAGATCATTTTATATATTGGGTTTTGGCCCCAATGCATATCACGGGATCGGTGGACTTTGTTTATGCTCACAAGCCCAGGTGTATTACATTACGAGAAAGACAGACCACTTCAAAGGATTTCGGACTACAGTTTATTTATGCTTTAGATCAACAAATCTTTTCATTTTTAATAACAATGTCATCTCACCTATGTAAAATATGTATTAAAATTAAAAACAATAAAGTTTGAGTCTGTCGCTGTAGGTTAAGTAAACATTATTTCAATTCACTGCTCATCATATAGCGAGCGCTCAAACTGTTAGCATTGTTCAGCCAACCCATTTCTTTATTTAAAAAAATCTACAGCAAGATAATACAATTCATGTTTGGAATACGTAACCAGTCAATGTGTTCAAAGCTCCCCTGTTCCAAAGGAACCAAACATATTAAACCACGCTCCACTCCCGTGCACTTTATACTGCAGAAAAACATTGAAAGGCAGCTTAGACACAACATTTAACCTGCTGTAAAAGCTTTTTCAGTTGTAGGAGAAAGGGCTTCCTAGTTTTAGGCATCTGCCAGTATGGTGCCAAGAAATTAAAGCAACAGAAAGCCAAGAGACACTCTTCTGGCCATTTTGTCATCTGGCCTTAGGAAAAAAAAATCTGTCATATTTCATCACTAGAAACACAACCTGATATGCTCTTACAATTATCCAAGGGCAAAGTAAGAGGCTACTCTTGAAAATTTGGGCCTTTATGTAGCAGGCCCAGAACTGGCGCCAGAACCAGGGGGTCAGAGGCCATGCCCCTCCCACCTATTTAACAAAAGAAACATATGCACAGAATTCATGTCCCCTGCAGATTTTTCCCCCCAGCAGAATAATAGATTCTGCCAGGGAGGCACTTCAATTGCACCATTTGCCCACCAGAGGCTGCTGTGGTGCCAGAAGAGAAGGCAGTTGGCTCACAGCAGGAGCAGCCAGCCGCAAAAAGGGAGGGGGCTCTTTGGCCTTGGTCCTCCCCTCCCCTTCCCCATCAGTCCCCTCCTCCCCCCCCCTACACTTCTACAAAGGTTCTGATGCTCTTGGCAGGACCTCAAATTCTCAGTGTTCTGTGGGGATTAAGGGCTTGATCCAACTCCAATTCAAGTCAATGGAGAGACTCCCATTGGCCAGATTGGGAGTTGGAGTAGATCCAAAGTGGGGTGTGACACAGGTTACTGATGCACCAGACATCTTCCCATCACCTGTGCAAATCACTCATCTGCACATGTTTATGTTGGCTTCAAAAGCATAGGAGGAAGTGTTCTCATAGCATAGGTGTCTAATGATGTTCCCACTGCATGGCCACAGGCCTTCACCTGTATTATTTACTCCTTAGTTGCCTCTCCTTAGACTTTAAGATAAATGTCATCACACTAGTTGTCCTTCTTAGCTACGTATTGTGACACCGATATGTGGATAGGGTAACAGGAAGGTTGTCTGATTACATACTCTGTGAGAATCACACAGTCTTTCAAGCATCTCCCTGCCTACCCAGAGGAGAAAAATTTCTTCCTAGTTATTACTACGATGGATTTGTGAGCTTGTTTCCTGCTGCCAAGACCAACCACAAATCATCCTACAGAATGAATTTACCTCTGGGAAATATTTTGCCATTGGAAAGTTCAACTCTATGAACACACAGTTTAGAGGCAAGGTAAGTGCCAGTGGAAGTCATACACGGGTAAGTGCCCATGCACATGCCCAGGAAATGCAAACACCAGGAGAGTGTAAGAAGGCCTACAAGAAAACAGGCCTCCTGCCTCGTCTCACACACTGCTGCTGGTGTTTTTTTCCTGAAACAGTCTCAGCTTTCCCCCACCTCAGTATATACAACCACCAACACTCACTAGGCCAGATTCTGATATCGTTTACACCAACAGCCTGTAGCAGAGATCAGAATCTGTCCCCAGGACACGTAACTCATACCTGTTTACATCACTTCTGAATTTGGCCCAAGGGAAGGTGCGAAAGGGGAAAGACAACAAGGACCACGGCCAGATTTGCATGTTGGCAAATTCCCTCCGACCCTGCAGGAGCGGAAAGCTTTGAAATGAAACAAAAGCCAGCAAACTCCCGCAGAAGGTACTAAAAGCCTCTTTCTCTTCCTTGCCATCACTCACCACCTTGTGTTTTCTATAGAAACAAAGGCCGTCCCTCGAAGGGAAGCATTCGCATGCTCACACAAAGGAATCCAGGATTCGGTTTCATGGTAATTAGGGTTGCAGTCATACATGGGCTCACCAGCTTTTTGCTGCTGTTTGGATAACCCCACATTCTGGAGAGGCTGTGGCTAGACTGAAGAGCCCTTTTTCAAACGTTCATTCCCGATGTGATCGTCACCCCTTAACATTCTCTTTGGGAAGCTAAACAGATCAAGCTCTTTGAGTCTATCACTCTAAAGCAGGTTTTCTAACCCTTGCATCATCCTTGTGGCTCTTCTCTGAACTCTCTCCAATTTATCAACATCCTTCTTGAATTGCTAACACCAGAACTGGACACAGGATTCTGGCAGCGGTTGCACCAGTGTCAAAGACAGAAGTAAAATAACCTCTCTGCTCCTACTCAAGATGGCCCTGCTCATGCATCCCAGGATTGCATTAGCCCTTTTGACCTCAGCGTCACACCGGAAACTCATGTTCAGCTGATTATCCACCATAACCCTCCTATTCCCCACTCTGCCACAGACTTGCTGTGATGACCTTGAGCAAATTGTTTCTCTAGGTCCCAGCTACCCGCATCTTTAAAACGGAAATAACTAAGGTCATGTTTAAATTGTGATATTGTGGATTCTGCAATAGTAGGCTTCTACCACAGTTTTGACAGCGGGAGCCCTGCCGTGTGTGGGGCTGACCGGGGGAGCCCCCGCTGCCTTGGGTCTGAGAACAGGAGCCCCCGCTGTCAGCCCCAGGCAGCCACTGTCAGCCCCGGATGACCGGCAGTGGGAGCCCCCACTCTGCGCTCCGGGCAGCAGACAGCAGACAATTGCAGAAAAGTAATAATGGCCTTTATTACTGCAAATAATAAGGTCTATTATTACTTTTCTGGAATTTTCCATGGCTTGTCCACAACTCAGCTGCAGTTTTTTTTGACAATCATCCCGCAATTCAAATAGAGCCTTAGACGGGGTTTAATTTGTAATGAAAGAGGTGCTGGAGCTCAAACATTCATAACTGATGCAACAAGCGGAGAGGTGCCGGGGCTCTGAACTGCCAGGCCCAGAGCTGACAGGGCTCTGCCCTGGCACAAATTAAGAACTGGCCTTAGAGATAAAAGATCTGTTGATGAAAAGGGCTACATGTATGCAAACTATTATTATTACTAGTCTGCTACACGCTAATCTTGGCTGAAGGAAATGCTGATATTACCCTGTGGAGGACTGAGGGTAGAAACGTACTGTCTATTCATAGTGTATTTTTATCTGTAATCATAATCCAGTACGAGCAATTCCCGAAGCCTGGATACGTCTGGTTCCTTGCCACAGATCCCTTAATCTCCACACAAGGCTTTCCCTGAACTTGGCGATCTCCTAGGACAGCAAAGGGAGCTGGCTTGCCTGTCCCTTAGAGGAGCTCGTTCATCCAGAAGGGAGGCTGTTCTGATATCAAATTGCAAAGCACGTCAGAGACAAAATAATATTTGCCAAGTCAAGCTTCATTATTGTGATACTAATTAGGGGAAGGTTGAAAGCCTCCCAGAGAGATGGTTGCCATGAAAGGGCCAGGGAGGGGAAGGCACATTGTTACTGTGCAGAAGGAATGCACATGCCTAGAACTGGGAGGATCTTTAGGAGCAAACAATTTATTCCGATCTTACCTTTTTTTCTTTTCACAACTTACCCACTAACAGGCTTGGATTCTGACTAATTTATTTATTAGATATGATTGTCTGTCCAACACCTTTATGCAAAAAAATCTCAGCCAAGGAGTTCTTCACACACTGTTCACTTCAGCTACATCACTATTTTCTATTCACGGTGCACGAGTGGCCACCTTAGCCACATGCTGTTGTTTCTGTTCTCTGATTAGATGACAAATGTAATAAAACTGCACAAGCATTTCTTTTACAAAGGGCTAATATCACACTCCCACACCAATATTTTTGCCAGCATGTAAGTATGGAATAGCCGTTCCCCAAATACCAGCTCACACAAACTCTTGAAAAAATGGTGAACAGAAGAGGGGAAAACGTTGGATGAACTGAACAGTTCTTCCAAATTGAAATGAACATCCTCAGGGGCTATGCTCTAAACCTCACATACCTTTCAAGTCAGTTTTTACTAGGGGCTGGTTGCACAGTTTTACTTTTTCTTTTCATAAGTGCATCATCATTTGCAGTTTGATTCAAATGGCAGCAGAAATCTCCTGAGAACCCAAAAGAAACAGCACACACAACGGGGTTTGGTTTAACGGTCAAGGAGACAGAAGAGGAGTAACATATAGAGAAGGGCATGAACCAGACCCCCAGGATCATCCAAAACTCTGGCATATTTGAAGTCTAGGTATGGATTTTAATTTTGCATCTTGGACCTATTTCCAGACAGAGATTTCTTGTTATCACTTTTACTATTGATCAGTGAAGATCAAAGGAGTTGGGATGTTTGTCTTGGATAAGTACCCCAAAGTGTGAATGTTTCTCCAAACTACCTATGAATCCAATTCTGCAAGGTACTTTCTGTGACGCTCTAGGTGTCCTCAACAACCACTGAAGTCCATTGCAGCCGAAGGTCTCTGGACCTTGCAGGATTGGGTCTTAAAACACTCTGATTTGCAAACTAGGGTTGGATAGATCATAAGAAATTCCAGTATACTCTGTGGGAGATTTTAGAATTCCCAGTTCTGGGTGAAATGTATAAGTGCAGAATGGTACAGAAAAAGGACAATGGAAGTGGCCTCAAAAAGAGAGTTTGACTTGGATTCACTTCCAGAATTGGGGAGAGGTCCAGTTTAGTTCTTGTTCTCAAATCACTTCTTGTATTCCTATTTTTCACTCTTTGGGTGGAATATGTTTTCATTTTGTTTTTCAAAATAAGTGTCCAGACTTTGATTAAAATTTATCATGAGCCCATCTATTCAGTCTCAACCATTGTCTCTATCAGAATGTGCAACAATCTCATTTCTTTCCATCTTTCTAGGACTTCTCTCTCTCTCTCTTTTTGTTCTGCCCAGATGGAAATTTGTGTTGGGCTGTGCTGGGCTATGTCAGGGTAGGATAAAAATAATTATCTTTAAAGGAAATCCAAATACTGCAATCTCCTCTTTCACTCATTACCTAATTAATAATTTCCCAGTCACCCTGGCCTTTGAGGACATCTGTTTGTGTTCACTGCACTCGGGGAAAGTCAAAGCTGCTCTGAAACAGGCATTTGAGAATTATATTCTTTAAAATGTTCTCTCTTCTACTTAAGCATCCGGAACTTAAGGTGTGCAAATGCATGCACAAAAATAGATGCATAGTTGTGGATCCACCTGGCATGTGGAAATAATTAATGCACAGTCATTTGTGCATGGAATTACCACAAGTGTGCAGAAGATCTGGAAGGTGGTTCTAATTGGAGTCATACAAAAGCCACTGTGTGAAAGGACTTCCAGTGGTTCCACAGTCATGTAATCAAGGGTAAACGCGAGTTTACAAACTTCTCATCTGGGGGATATGGAGTTTAGTTTAGGCCATTTTACCCACTTGTATTTTTATGACCACACCACTAGTTGCATATGCTCAACACTAACCAAAAATAAAAGGTCCACTGTAGATATGGCAGTAAGATGCCAAAGAGTTAAACTGAGATACCAATAAACTCTTGATGATGACCTGTTCTCTTCATTCCCTCTGGGGAACCTGCATTGGCCATTGTTGGAGGACAGGATGCTGGGTTTGATGGACCTTTGGTCTGACCCGCTATGGCCGTTCTCATGTTCTTTAAAGGGGTTAAGGGGGCTGATTTCTGGGCTCTTGCCTCCATTTGTACGCATGAGCTTTGACAGAGATTAACACTTGCATGCTCAGGTGATGGAACTGTCACGTACAAAGCCCACTTGTCCAAAGGAAGTTTGTGTGTGCAAAATCTGCAGGTGTTAGTTCCCCAAAGTGCATGCACATAAAAAACACTCTGTGAAACCCAGCCCCCTGCAGAATACAGGGGAGAGGCTGCCAGCAAGTCATTGATTCTACCTGGAAACATCACCGTACAGCACAATACAACTTCACTGTGCATAGTACCTTTCAGAGCAACTGTACCCACACAAGACATGTTACAGAGCCAGACAATACAGCTGCAGTGCTCAATAGGACTATCTATGGTACAGAGAAAGGGAGAGGCACAGAGAGGGGAGAACAGATTGGCTTTCAGCTGAGATGTAAAGCAACAGAGAGCGCTGATGAGACAGTGAGATACAGAGGAGCCGTTCCAGATGGCAGGAGCTGCAGAGATACAGTGAGAATGGAAAGAGGGGGCGACAATGCAAGTGGAGGGAACAGAGGGAGACAGCCAAGGGCAAGTCTAATAAGGCGTTTATAAATGAAGGGAAGCTGGAGGCTGAAATGAATGGTGACAGGAAGGGAAACTAGTTGTTTGAGGATGGAGGGGATAGGGCAGTGCATTGCAGTCACAGAGCCAACTGTCTGCAATCAGGATACAGAGCCTTAGACTGGAAGCTCTTGAGGGCAGGGACTGTAAAAGTACAAGGCCCAGATCCTGATCATAACCTCGGAGTGCTATTGTGATACAAATATGAAATTATAGTAATAAATACGGAGCCGGCGGATCCTAAATCGTGTCTGAGGGGGTGAACTTGCTGTACACTGCATAGCAGGAGGAGGCCTCAATCCTGACTGCGTGTTACCAAAAGACAAATAATAATTCATCATCCCCTGGTCTCCTAGGCTGTGATTTCACACAGGGCTCAGAATAGCCCATTCTTGGGTGATGGACATTTAGATAAGCCATATGCCCTTGATGAACTTCCTGAGTGCCATCAGATGTGCTATAGCAAATGCTTTGGGGAGGCAGAACCACACAGCTTCCTTTGTCCCTGGACATATGCCAACAGGTGCGATGAATGTGGGAGAGGGCTGCCGCTGTACTCCTGATGTCCCTCTAAACCCATGACTGGGTAGCCCTGAGCCTGAACACTCCAGGTGGGCTGTCTATTGGAAAGGTTGTAGTTTAGCCTAGATTGTTCCAAACTTGGCATTCTCTGGCTGCGTTCCCTCCATGGGTCCCTCCCGGCCAGGCTGCGGGCAATACACTCAAACACACAAAACCAAGGCACAAACCCAACACGGAAGCTTCTGCCCAGGATTGTGGTCAGCACAAGCCCCCTGCATCTCTCAGAGCCCTACAGCTCATTCACCCCTCTGCAAAGTCCTCAGATTGAACAGCGCAGCTGCCCCCACTTAACTTCCAAACTGGGATTGCCTCTCTCGCCACCCCTGGCTGGTAATCAGCCCCTGAAATCCCAAGCCGTGGCTTGGTTTGATAGGAACTCCTCCTAGTGCACCCTGGAGTGCTACACAATGAGGCACCAAAACGGCCTGCACACCCCATTTTGATGAAGTGGTTAGGGGGTGCTAGTCTGGGGCTTGGGAAACCTAAGTTCAATTCCCTGCTGTACCACAGACCCAGGTGTGACCTTGGGCAGGACACTCACTCTCACTTTACCTCAGTTTCCCTATCTGTAAAACAGGGATAATAGCACTTTCTTACTCTACAGGGATGTTGTGAGGATAAATACATGAAAGGGTGTGAGGTGCTCAGATACTCTGGTGATGGGGCCAGGTAAGTAACCTAGAGAGATAACTGGGCACTCTCTGTTGAACGTAAAGTATGATTATTAATAAACTGCTTACTCCTCTTTTATGTCCACACTATTGCACAACTGGGACTAACGTCTAGATCTCCCTGACCCCCAGTCCTGTGCGATACCTAAACACAACAGTGCACAGCTTGGACTTTACTAAAAACTTCCTCCCATTTGCCCCAGCTGCTAGAGAAGTGAAAAATCCAGCAGAAACGCAGGCTAACAAGTCACCCAGAATGCTGCTCTCTTTCAAGATGGCAGGGCCGGCTCCAGGCACCAGCCCTCCAAGCATGTGCTTGGGGCGGCACCTGGAGGGGGGCGGCGCTCACCTGGGGAGAGCGGGGCCCCGGCCGGGCTTGCCGCCCTCCCCCCGGCGCTCCAGCCGGCCGGGGAGAGTGGGGCTGCGGCCGCGCTCCCCGCCGGGGGGAGGAGGGGGGCGGGCGGCGGCGGGAGGCTTTTTTGCCTGGGGCAGCAAAAAAGCCAGAGCCGGCCCTGCAAGATGGGTTATGTTTAAAAGCCAAGCTGCTAGCTCCACTCTGTTTACGGCAGGCAGATGGAATTACATGTTGTGTCTGGAGTTGCTAGGACTTTTGGACAGCATGCCCAGGGAATACTCAGAGACAAACTTCATGACGGATGGTGTTTTAATACAATGTAACTTGGACACTATATAGTTACAAGGCCATTTACTGAGCTATTTTTATTTTCCACTGATTTCTCAAGCATTTGATACTCACATTAACCAACCACACAACAACCTACCAATATCATGAAGCCTTCATTGCACACCTTCCTCCGGCGCCATAAAACTGTGTCTGAACCGTGGGCTTTGAAATCCAGCTCTGCATATAAGGCTGGGATCAGAACTCTGGGAGGAAGAGTCCTTGCAAACTAGCCACATCTGTTCAAAGGGAACTCGCTTTAACTATGCAAAGTACTTTATCTTGGAAATAAGAAATCGCATGGACTGAACCAAAAAAACGTAGGCACTGTCCTAATGTGCAATGAATTGTGCAGTTCAAAGAAGCACATTCTAGCCTGAGTGGAGTTACTCCAGATTTACATCAGCATTCACTAAAATCAGTATCTGGCCCTCTACGTTCACGGCTTTATCCCGTGCCCACTAAAGCCAATGGTAACGCTTCAATGGCATGGGACCGGGCACTAATTGGCTATGTGCCACTCCCACTGAAATCTGAAGTCATGTCCATCCAAGGGCAGCACTTGGCTCTTTGAACTTCATATGTTCAAAGCACGGGGCAAACACTGACTGGCTAACCCACGCAACATGACACGGGTAAATATTATCATCCCCATTTTTACAGGTGGGAAAACTGGGGCAGAGATGGAACAAACATACGACACGAAGGCTATGACTCAGGACCTTCTACTCCAGAAACGGAGACCTCTAGTAACTGAGCTAAAAGAGGATCTCCATCACAGCAGCTAGAGTACCAATAGCTCTCTGAATGTCTCGCAGCCGCGGGAGGGGAACATATAGAGCACTTTGATCAATAAAAGCAACACATAGGCACTAAGCCTAGACACAAGATCAACTTGCCCAACCCTTCTCTTGATGAGGAGGATAGGAAAACTAATGATATTTTGCTCACTCTTCAGAAAAGAAAAGAAAATAGGCACAGGGTGCTTCAGAGTAGAATTCTTCAAGGCTGTTACAATTAGACACTTGGGCAAGTCTGATTCCATCCAACAGAGGGCACTAGTTCCAAATACTCACCAATACTTACTAGACAAGGAGCTGCTAAGGTTATGGAAACATTATCTGCTTTACCAGCCTTGCCTTGTTGTACTGCATAACGGGAATTTTTATAAATAGAGATCAGGTGGTTTTTTCAGAGCGATTCCCACTAGATACTTATGGCACGCCTGGCGCCACGCTGGTTTGGTTTCTGAAGGGTTTTTTAATGGCTGACAGGCTCGACCACACAATGTTTCCACCATCTGGGAAAACAGCAAGATTTCCAAGAAAAAAAACAGTGGAACTAAACTCCTGCAAATTGGAATCCCAATAATCAGGCACCTAACCTCTTTTCGACTGGAGAATTTTTTCCAGCAGCATTTCCATGGCATAGTCCAAGAACAAAAGCAAATGGACACAGAAATCTATTGCATATGGAACTAAACCAATCAATTCACATGCAGCAAACTTTGAGCAAAGGACTACCTCTGCATGACGGATGGCTATTGAGAGATGAGACACAGAGAAGCTGTAAATAATAACAGCAGAAAGTTCAAACACACTGTTAATAATGTCATGGAAAAATAACCAACCAGGAAACGCCAAGCGTTCGTTCCATAGGAGGCAGGACTTGAAATGCACTGATCCTAAGAGTATTTTTTATGAAAATAGATTTGAAAAAATAGATTATTCTTCGGGAAATTGCAGTATTAAAAAAACCAACAACGCAGGAGCCGTATCTAGCGTGCTGGCTCGCGCAAGGATGGGAGAAGGGTTTGACACTCCAAGAATTCCATTAGAGAGTGTGCTTTAGCAATCTAATAGAGAGCAAGAAGGCCTGAGGTTACTATAGTGACTGACATGGGTACAAAACCCTGAGACAGGAGGTTGTATTTGTTATTATGGGTTGTCCAAACTCTAACATTAAGCAAATTTTTATTGGTGGTGTTTAAGCAATATCAGGTTTGTTTGTGTCTTCTGAGAAGATTGGTCAGGAGTGGTTTTTCTATCATATATGGTAAAAGTAAAAGGAACACTGATGACTCATGGACAACACTGAAAGCCATTCTAGTCAGAGATGACTGTATGTTTTCATTCATTCTCTGCTTCACAAATCATTAGGTGGGAAACGGGTCCTTTGTTTTAATCGGTTCTGACTGCTTTGGGGATGCACTGGTGTAGTGCGGGTGAAAATGTTTCCTTCTAGTGGTTCCTCCCAACACCCATGCATTCACAGCTGAAAAACTTTAGCTCAGGGAGGAACCATGTTCATTTGAGTAGTGGGAGGAGGAGTCCCAAATAAAGAACAAGGGAAGGAAAAACCACAGAGGGCATATTGTCTGAAGGCAGAATCGATTTTAAACATAAATGTTTCACAAAGATTTACACTAGGAATCAGGTTAGGGATGGTTGGAAAATGGGGGGGGGGTTCCGCCATGAAAAATATTGATGAAAATGGAAAAAAAAATCCATATTCATCAAAATGTTGGCTTTTTAGCACAAAAAAATTCAGCTGAAAACCAAAAATTTTGATTCAGAAATGCTTCAGTGATGCCTCACAGATGGCAGGCGTTGGGCTCTAGGTGGTCAGACCTGGTTGGAGCAGTGATCAAGAACAGGTACCAAGGGTCAAAGCCGGATGTAGAGTTAGGACTGGGCTGAGGGTAGTGCTGAAACTGGGCTCCGGGAAAAGGCCATGGGTTAGAACTGGTTCAGAGTCCATAGGACAAGCCAAATCAAGATCAGAGTCAGAGTCCGGAAGCAGGCCGAAGGTGAAGCCGGGATGGAGTCAGTCCTGGGCCTGGGGGTCAGGGAGGCAGGTGCAGGGCTGGAGCAGGGTTGGAATAGGGCATGGAAAAGGCTGGAGTGGGCTGGAACAAGCCTGGGGCAAGGCTGGGGCAGGAGCAGGGACAGGCTCGAGGACAGGCTGGAAGCCTGGGGAGTCTGTAACACCACGAGGCAGCAGGAGGTTCCCAGACTAACTTGCAGCTCTGGTAATGAGAGCGAAATACCTGTTACCTGAAGGACATCTGACCTGGGCCCTGCACGGACCCTGGGCAGTGTCACTGCAGGCTCTGCTGAAAGGGTGAGCCATTGTTCCTATTGAGTTCTGGGCAATGGGCGGGCAGGAGCCCACCCACATCTAAAGGCCTCTCCCTCACCCTAAGGGGAATAGCTACTGAACCCAGGCCTCAAGAAATTCCAGGGGACAACAGATGAAAAAAACAAGGAAGGGAGTGCGGGTCACAGAGTCCAAATCAGGGAGCCAGAGGGGGACACAAACAGAGAATCCTGGACAGGGCCCACTGCTCCTCGAAGGCGTCCAGGGAGCCAGTGGACATGGCCCAGAGGAACTCTGCCCGGAGACATGACCTAAAGGAAATAGGCCCCACAGTCGCAGAGCAGCCCCCTGTCCCTCAGCCTCCTCCTGGCATTATGGACGGCCACCTTGGCCAACGCCAGGAGGAGGTTGCTGAGGAGTTCTAACGCCTTCCTGAGGCCACAGAGGTGGTGTGCGTGGGGTGTCATTGTAGCTGAGTGAGTAGCCCTGGTCTGGATGGGAGTTTGCCTCCCACAGGAGTTGAGTTCAGAAGCGTCATACCCCTATTCTCCTCTCTAGGCAGACTCCTCGGCCAGACTACATCTCCCCAGCTTGGTAAATGTAATGCAGTCCCCAACCCATTTCTTAATGACTTAACATGGGCCAGGACTCAGGCAGACCTTGCGTGGCAACACCATGCAGCATAAACTGTGCTCCTCAGTTCGCAAGCCACAGAACCAAGGAGCTACCTGGGCCCATGTGCATCCAGCATTCAGAATAAAGAATCCCTCTTGGGTTTACGACACCTGAGTCCTGTCTCTTCTCTACGGCGAGGGACATTGCACACGTTTTATTCCAGTGTTGTGGATGGAGTAACTGATGCACTGAAGATTAAGTCACTTGCCCAGCATTATGCAGCAAGATATCATCTGCTCTAACCAGCACACATTCCCTCCTTTGAGACAGAAACTGCTGCCATATGAGAAATGTCATTTGCATCCACCTTCATGAAGTCAAAGAGTGAGTTACCGTACAAGCAAACATCTGTTTGCCATGAACCAGCACATGCCAGTATCTTGGTGCAGCGCACTCCCACTGGCCCGGCTCTACTTAACTTGGGTAACAGAAGTGATCCTATGATAAGGAGGTATCGCCCCTCAAGCAGTTAAGTTCTTCTCTCTCGCTTTTCTTTTTTATTAGAGAGACAAGGGGGGAGGTAACGTCTTTTATTGGACCAACTTCTGCTGGTGAGAGAGAAGCTTTCGAGCTTACACAGAGCTCTTCTTCAGGTCTGGGAAAGGTACTCGGAGTGTCACAGCTAAATACAAGTTGGAACAGATTGTTTTGAATAGGTAGTTAGCACACAACCTAAGGGACCATTCAAGATGGAGGCCCGTTAACACCTCTGCAGTCATAGGATAAAATAAGGGGGTGTTAGTAGGTTACAGACTGTTGTAATAAACCATAAATCCAAAGTCTCTGTAGAGTCCATGATTTTTAGTGTCTAACAAAGGTATAAATGTAAGCTCCCAGGCTCATCCTTTGAAGGTGTTGTTCAGGTTTCCTTTGAGGATGAGGACTGATGGGTCAGATATAGAGTGATTGCTTTGTGAAAAGTGTTCACCCACAGGTGATGACGTGCTTTGGGCTTCTATCATTTATTTTCCTGTGTGAGTTCATTCTAGATTTCCACTTCTCGCTGCATCCGCTCTCCTAACACACCAAGAACGGGGTGAGCTCGAAACACAACTAGCCATTGTTCACTTCATACTCCCCAACAGCGTGCCGTGGTAATTAGTCCAAATCGAATCCCAGGCTCCAGCAACGCTCCTCCTGAAGGAGGGTGACCTTTCAGTCCAGGTCAGGGTTAGAGAGGAGTTCATTTCCTCCTCAAGAAATCCTTTGGGCCTGAACTGCTCTCAGTTACTCCGGCTTTACACCGCTGGGGAAATTCAGTTGATTTCCCTGGCGTTAATTCTGATTTACACCAGTTGGAGTGAGAGGAGAGTCAGGAGCATGCTGCATGTGCTTAACAGTGATGGCTCCAAGCCATGAAACCTGATCTAGACCTAAACTTTCCCTGGGCTCACGGGTGGTTCAGATCTAGGATTTTATTGGGCTCAGAGACAATGGGGTGCAGCTGTGAAGTCTGCGTTTAGACCTGAACTTCCATAAAGTCCAGAGGTTTCATCCAGGTCAATCTTCAGCATTTAATATTCTACCTATCAAAATACCACTCCTGGGACCCGTTTCTGGCATACACTGTTGCAACGGCAGTGACTTCAATGGAATTGCCTGGATTACACAGGGGGAGATCAAAATGGTGCCAGTGCAGTAGGTGAATTATGCTGTATGCTTTTTGCCATAATTTCAGTGGACACAGTAACATCTGCATGCTCCAGACTAGGAAAATCTACTAATATGCTGCCCATCCTTACATTATTGTTGCCAGAAGAGCTTCGCCTTCCTATCGAGCTCCTATTTTTGTTTGGGAAGAAATACACAACTCCTCTCCTCTCCCATCCAAACGGTCTTTTTTCTCCTCCTCCCTGCTGGCAGCCATTGACAGTGCATCTGTGCACGTTGCGTGAACTGTGCGAGTGGTGTGTTTTTATAGCTGGGAACTGGCAGCCAGCGCCTGGTACCTGCTGTGTGCTGGCGGCCTATTAGTTGTAGCTCTTTATGGGTTTAACCAAAACTTTCAGGACTCTAATCCTTTCATGCTCTTGAGAAGGTATTGCTTTCATTGAGGATATCACAGAAGCTATACAATTGGGGGGAGGGGAGAGACATAAATCCACAACTAAATACACGTTAGCCTCCATTAAAATGAGCCGTGGCCAAATATATCTCATGACTTATGCAGTGGGGATATCTTTCTGCTGGTAAGAACATGCATCAGCAGGCTGAATAGGTAACTAAATGAGACCCAGGGGGAATTTTTCAACAGTGTCTAAGGGCTTGTCTTCACGTGCAATGCTTCAGTGGCACAAGTGTAGCGCTTTAGTGAAGACACTACTATGCCGATCGGTGTGGTTAATCCCTCTCCACAATAGGCGGTAGCTATGGTAACGGGAGAAGCTCTCCTGCCGCCTTAGTGCTGTCTACACCGGGGGCTAGGTCAAGCTAACTACATCACTCAGGGGTGTGGGTTTTTCACACCTCGAGTAACATCATTATACCGATATAGGTCTGTACTGCTGACCTGGCCTAAGCAACTCTTGAAAATGGGACTTAAGCTTCTCCGTGCCTTTGAATTTAAACAAGACAGACTCCTAAAGGTATTTAGGTGCCTAAAGGTGCAGCCAGATCTTCCAAAGTGCTTTGGCTCCTAACGCCTATTGATTTCAATAAGAGTAGGTGCCTAGTGGGGTTTAGGCTCTTAAGTATATCTGAAAGTTCAGCCCTAAGTGCTTAATTCACTTTTGAAAATGGAATCCAAGTGTTTTTTAAAATGTTCCCCATGACTTTTAAAATGGTCTGACCCTGAGAAGTTCTGAGCCCCTTCATTCCTTACACCGATCCTGACCAACAACACTCAGCCACAGTTGGGCACTGAGCGTGCCATAACCAGGGGCGGCTGCAGGCACCAGCGCACCAAGCGCGTGCCTGGGGTGGCCAGCCGCGGGGGGGCGGCCTGCCGGTCACTGGGGGGGTGGCAGTCAGGGAGCCTTTGGCAGCATGCCTGCGGGAGGTCCGCCGGTCCCACGGCTTTGGCGGCGGGGACCGGCGGACCTCCCACAGGCACGCCGCCGAAAGCCGCCTGACTGCCGTGCTCGGGGCAGCAAAATACATAGAGCCGCCCTGGCCGTAACTGCTGCTCATTGTGTCTGCTGTAATGAGATCATGGCGACCTTGTCTTTACCCTTCCTGGCCCTCCCCTTCCATACCCCTCTCCCCTTTGTTGGCACTCTTCATATATTTAGAAAGCAGGTTTTAGGAGCAAGAACTAACTAACTAAATAAATAATTTAAAAAATCCCTTTGTCTGGGCATCTTTATTCTAAGCAGCTCTGAAAGGGAGTGAAAGCTACACAGCCTCACGGCCTTTTCCAATACGCTCAGAACCATTTTAAAAAACAACTACAAAATAGACTTGGTTTCTTTCTGTTTTATATGCCCACCACTTCCCGGAAAGCCTCCTTCCAGGTCTCGCTCTGGTCTGTAGAAAGGTGGCGTTTAGATGTAATCCCCTATTACCATCTTGCCAGAAGACAAGAATCTGAATGTGGGATGCCACAATGGACTACAGCTCCCAGCCTGCCCTGCTCTCCTACACCTCAGGGAAAGAGAAGCTGTGCAGGTACTACCAAGAGTCACTACTCAAAGAGGAACTGTAATTGGACATCTAGTTTTGTCTCAATGCTCCAGGAGTGCATTCACCCAGGGCTTTGGATATGCAGCAGATCTCTGGACGTTGCTTTGACCATGTGGAAACTGGCACAGAATCAGTCATGCCACCAGATTTGGGACCAGAATAATAAACCTCCAGAGGCCTGAACACCCTATGGGAGTCACTGAAATGCATAGTCCTTTACCCATTCCCTAGACATGCTGATTATCAAGGATCTGGCCGCGTGAATTCTTCAGCAGTAGGAAAATATACATAATCTGTTTGTTAGCATAACTGAAGCCACAGTTATGAATGGGCCTGTAGTCCTGCAGTATTCAGTGGTAGCAGATGTATTTAAAACAAATTAATAATCCCACAGAACTGTTAAATCTAGTTTATCCTTGAAACATCTGTTATCTTTTAATGAAACCTCCTGGCAAATGCACACAGCGATTACCAACGCTAACTCTACTTTTTTCTCTCTTTTTTTTGATCACGGAATTAGTAACGCTAATGACCACATTTCAGAGCCCGGGCCAGCTTTTGACTAATGAACATGCTCCGGGCCAAATTCTCCCTTTCAGAAACACTTGGTAGAACCCCAAGGACTTCAAGGGGGGTTGCACTGGAGTAATATTGCCCAGTAAATACATTCCATTTACAAGCTGCTCGCATGCTCCTTATGAGGAGAATTAGGATGCAAATGCAACCCTAAAGCATGGCTAATGTATGTGTATTTTGCACGGGATTCCTAGACGGAATTCTCTGTGTCAGTGGTCTCCTGTATCTTCTAGAGCACACATTGTTGCACAAGCAAGGAAAGATGCGCTGTCAATGCACCACCTGCTCTAAAGGGGGTTCACTGCATTGCTACACAGCTAGGGAGATTTGCCTACTTTTCACCTCACTTGGATCTCCAGCCTCCTCTAGTCATCAGTCCCCCCCGCCCCCGCCAAGCAGGATGAGACCTCCACGTCGGTGTTGAGTGCCGTGAGGCGTAGCCTCAGAAGGGGCCTGAGCATGTGACCCCTGCGAGTTTGGTCTGTGAACCTCAGGCTACAGTGCCACTTCTCTGGCAGGAAGCTCAACACATTTACCAAAAAGCAGGGCAAATGCCTCAAAACAGCTCCCACCAACATTTGCTGAAATAAACGGCCCTTGTCTTCAGGAGGCAGTGCAGGCTACTGGATAGAGCAAGGAGACCGGGGTTCTAGTCCCAGCTCTGCCACTAACTAGCTGTGTTACCTTGGGCAAGTCACTTCACCTCCCTATGCCCACAGGTAGAGGATGAAAACATTAGGGAGAGGGTTGGGCCAGCTTTATGCCCACCAGGGGGATTGAAGCGAGAAACCAATCTGCATTCACACTAGGCAGTAGCAACTTCGCTCCTGTCCCACAGAGCGAGCCTGCCCAGCCCCTCAGGCTCTCTGGCTCCTCCTGTCCTATGGTGCTGGGTCCAGGGGTTGGAGAGCAAGCCCAGGCAGCAGTGATTCGGTGCTGGCCTGGTCCCAGCTCCCCAGTCCGGCCCACTGGCTCTCACCACTAGCAGTAGGCTCAAGGAGCCCACTGCCGTGTCAAGTGGCGTACATCAGGACTGCCTGCTGAGCTGGGCATAGGTACCAGGGAGGCTGGCAGCTGAGGAGCTGGTAGGTAGATAGATTTGGGAGGTGGAGCCCCTGCTAGCCCCAGCCACCTGCTTTTGTGCCTCTGTTTTTCCTCCCACCCTTTATCTGTCTCGACTATTTAGTCTATAAGCTTTTCAGGGCAGGGACTGTCTCTTACTATGTGCGCGTGCTTTGCCAAGTACAATCTAGCCCAGAACATGTTTGGGCCTCTAGGCACTACTTAAGATTAGCGACTGTCACATGTTTGTACAGCACTGTAGTGAGGCGGCCTGGCTCCCGGTCGCCCCTGCGAGGGATGAGCCAGAACAGCTGCCCGAGTGGGCGGAGTCACCGCCGTATATCCCCGCCCCCCGGAAGTGAAGGGGTGGGACAGGAAGTATAAAGGCACGGCCCCAGCGCTCATTGGACGCCGGCCGCGGGAGAGGACAGACGCAGGTACCCGAGGTCCTGAGCAGGACTGGCCGAGCCTGCCCCGAGCCCGGTATCCTGAGCAGGACTGGCCAAGCCTGCCCTCGCCGAGGGTCTGGAGGAGCCGCCTGACCTACCCAGCGCTCGGTGCCCTGAGGAGCCCATGGTCTGGGACACGGTGGAGGAGACTGAGGACGTACAGGTACCCATGGAGGGGGAGATTGGAAGTGGCCTGGGGATAACGGACCCCGAGCCCATGTCAGTGTGTTGCGGTCAGGATCCCCACTGACCCAGCAGCAGACGGACTGCTGCTGTTAGGGCCCCGGGCTGGGACACAGTGGAGTGCTGTTTGTTGGCTCAGCCCTGCCTGAGGGTCTGAGCCCCTGAACTACTGCTTGTTTGCTGCCCCGCCCCGACCTAGGGCTTGGACTTGCCAGACTGAATGGTTTCCCAGCCTCGTGACGTGAGACGGCCTGGCTCCCGGTCGCCCCTGCGAGGGATGAGCCCCACCCCAGATGTCTACAAGCACCCAACACAACAGGGCCCAAATTCCTTGTGGGCATTAGTAAATAGCATAGTAAATGCTATTGCAATATAAATATTAGTAATAATAAAATACTGACAATAACTTTGTATTTGTTGCCAGTGAATGTGTTTCATGGCGGGAATGTTTATGGAAATAATAAATTGTAAAAGAATATTAGAGAATACAGAAAGAAAAAGTTCAAACTCATCAATGTGCATGTTCATGCTCAAAACCAAACAGACATGGTCCATCCAATCAAGGAAGAGATACAATATCATTTGATGTTACATGCCCAATCAGCACCAACCAATGCCACTCTAATTCTCAATAATCACAATGAATGGCTCGCAAAGTATCAAGAGACTGATAATTATTCACAATTATCCTAACTGCTCACAGGCAATTCACAACCAGAAAGAGGCTAAATTAATCAAATAAAGTACTTACTGTGGATTAGCTGCTCAGTTTGAATTTGCCCAAGAGGCATGTTAGGGGCTCGCCTCAGTTTTACAGAAAATTAATTAACGCTTAACTGAAAATGGTCACCTGGGCAAATTCAAACTGTGTGTCGGTGGGCCAACTAAAATGCTGTTCGAGTTAGGCCCCAGACCGAGCCAGATTTCTTGGGTGAAATAGGGAGAGTCTTCTTCTCCAGTTCCAACATCACCCAGAACAGGCCCTTGCAAGAAGCAGCTAGCCCTTTTTATCTGGCCTACTGGGCCCAGATTGGCCACTGCCTGCTTCTAGCCCTTCTAGCCACTGGAGGACCAATTCTCACTGGTTCTGCCAGAAGATGATCCTGAGAGGCCTCCCTATGGAACCCCTGGAGGTCTGAATTCACCACTCTTCTCTTTCAAAAGGACACCATCATATGGCAGGGTGTACCAAGGCAGCAGGGCCTCTGATGGGCAGCAAATGACTGGTACACCCGATCCCATAGCCTCTATTCTCTAGTTTCATGGTGGGATGACTCAAAACAACAGGACCTCACAGAAACTGAAAGCTGGAAAATCCAAAATCGATAAAAGGAAACATTTTTGCCCACAGCTACAATCAGCCTGTAGAACTCACCACCACAAGATATCACTGAGGCCCAATAGTTTAGCAGGATTCAAAATGGATTAGAAATTTCTATGGAGAATGATAATATCAAGAGTTATAATAGTAAATGCTACAAAAAAAGTTTGGAATTGGAGAAGGGATATAAACTGTCACGCTTCAGGACTCAAGCCAATCTCTAACTATGGAGTGGTTAGGAGGAAATCTCCCCTGAGAATAGGTTAGCCTGTAACTGCCTACTGCAGGGTTTGTTGCATCTGTCTCTGAAGAACTGAGTACTGCTCATTACTGGTGACAGATTATTGGTCTACATAAACTGACAGCAAAGGGTAAGGATTAAGGATGTGAGGGTAACATCCAGAGGTCTCCACTTTGTTGTCCTTCTTGTAGTTTAGACAGATCTTGAATTTGAAGTTCCTCAAATACATTTTAACATTAAGAAAGAAAGAAAAATTCACCAGAGTGAAATGGCAAAGCCAAGGTGGGCAAATTTCCACTCATTCCTCTCAATGGATTGGCAGCTGCCTAGCCTATTTGCACTCACTGGAGAGGTGCTAATGCGGTTAATAAACAACCCCTGAAGCCAAAAGTACGAACAGCTCAGCTTGACTCTGATGACCTAGGCAACCTCCCTCTCCTTACATAAACCGTACATCCCATCACAGCTGTGTGATGCCAACTCAAAGGACTTGAGCAAGAAATACAGCAAAGTACACTGGAACAGCTGTTCCAGGGGAGTTACAGGTAGGCAGAAAGTTAACTAAGCACACAGCTGGAATTTAGCCAGGACACAAGAGTTAACATCTGGCTTCCCTTTGTGTTCTCCACTGATGGCATCCAGAAGGATTCATTGTACCAACACCTTCATCTTAAGATCCTCTTTGCAACCACGTTTTCATCTGTTGAACTTCATTTGTTTTGTATACTTTGTATTCATCTATAATTAAACAGGAATTCTTCTCTAACAGCCATGCCTGTTACTGATTGTATCTTATTTAAATCAGGCGCCCGAGTGAGAAAGGGGCTGCAACAATCAACATTTTTGGACCGAAAACAGACAGCTCTCCAGTGATCACATTCACACCCGCTGCATTGTCTTTTTTAATAGTATTGTTTTAAGGAATTTTGGGAGAGTGCAAGTCATTGGGACTGAAACCCCTTGAGACCACAGTCCTGCATTTGTCCTTTGAACATGTACCCACACAGTACTTTGTCAGCCCTACCCTTTGTGCAAGCACTTCTATGAGAAACAGGAGCCACTGAGAGTCTATGGCTAGTTCAGTCCTTGGCCTCTAAGCTACACATGATAAAAGGGGACAATGTGTGTCCTTCGTGATCTAGGCAAGTGCCTAATTGTATTCGGACTGAGATCCACCTGGAGAACTGGACTGAAAACGTTCTACTCCTTCACCACCACATTAACTCTTTACCCCTTGCTTACTATCTCTTCAGAAGGTATCTGAGCCTCTGCAAAACTTCTTCAGCACATATAGCAAGTTCAGAGGAAGACTTTTGGAAAGATTATCTGCAACATGTGTTATCTGGGTCAAGGTGCTTTGCCTGCCTCAAGACATTGCTGAAAGAAATGACCAAGCAAAAGGTCTACAAAAGAAAGGAAACATTGTCATATTACTGGGTGAGACAGGCCAATCCTCCAAGAAAAATCACATCAGAGCTTCTGATCTTCCAAACACAATCACTAGAGTATGAGCGGAGTCCTGGAAGTTGGAAGGCATGAGAAGAACTTTTGGGAGCTCAAAGTGCTGTTGATGACTTGGTTGCTGTAATGCTACTTCTTAAGACATGATTCCACCAGACGATTTATATGTATTGAAGTTTGCAGAAAGCACACTCTGCTATTCAGACTAGCCCTATGTTCTTGTCATAGATCCAGAATTTAGGACCTTCACACATGACTAAATTTGTCTTCCTACACATAGTTCTACATTATTTCACTAAATAAAGGGATAACAACCAAACACACACCGCGCGCACGCACACACACACAGTCTTCATGAATTATGCAAGTCTTTATTACACATTAGTGCTTTTCTTTTCCTGTGTACCTTTTTAGCATAACGATATATGCTAGCACTCACCCCTCCCCCTCCATACGTGAATCACTTCTTCAACTCTTCATTTCACTGGCATCAGGATGAATATGCAACTCCCACTCTTTTGACTTCCACTGTCATTATTTTTCCTTCTTGGGAAAATTTCATTTATCAGTAAGTCTAAATCTAAAGCAATGAAGTCATATTCATGGAGCTGTCAGGGGGACTGACTCAGAGAGTGTTAGTGACTCATCCATGTGAGAGAAACTTGTAGATCTCCAAACAATAATTTCTGGAGGAAGCTGTTTGGAAGGGTTGTTTTGCTGGACAATTTTCATTTAAAAATTGCGGAGTCAATTTAGCACAGATAGATTGAGAATCCTGGATAACTCAGTGCTACAGCAACAGCGTAGGTGCTGTGTATGTGCATATATGTGCACACACACAACACCCTGCCAGCATGCCTCAGGAGGTGAAGCTTAAAGATAACTCACATCTTTATGGATCTCAGGAAAGAATGAACAGGTGGTTTGTGTCTCTCTCCCCCATGCATATGCAGCTGTCATGGGAAGAGGCTGAAGTCATGATGAAGCCTAGAATAAGAGGGAGCTCTCCAAACTGTCCCTTTGGCAGCCCTGCGCAGGGTCAGGCTCACAGCGCAAGATGGTTTTGGCCAGCAACTTATTGGTGCAAATAAAGTTTTATTTAAAAAAAACACAGGCTAATGAAGGACCGTCCAGAAGTTGGTGAGTCTTTTTGGCCAGCCAAGAGCACATTCAAAGTTAAAAAACAGACTTTGAATCGCACACGATGCAGTAGAAAAGTTTTATCTGACTCTGAACGTGCTGTGCATGTTGCTGTGGCCGCAAATCAGGGTCAGGGTCAGGGCCAGAACGCGTTCCTCACGGAAAGCAGTCGATCAGTGATCTGCTCTCATGCTCTGGAATGAATGTGATCCAGTGTAAATCAATGGGCTGACAATACAAATGAGGCAAAAGAGCAACCACATGTTTCGCTATGGAGATGTTCTCTTCTTCTTTATTTATTTGTTTGGTGCCAGTTCCAAAGCCCATGAGCTCTGGGCTTTGCCCTGAAGCTTTTTGCCAGCTCTGGAATGGTACCAGCTTGCTGATAATTAATGTGATTTTATTTCATACCAAAAAGAAACCATCTGACGCAGATTTTTTGTGGAACCATAAAACAATGTTCCGTAATCATTTACAAAAACTGTGCATTTATATCCATTTAAGCATGATAGATTGGTGTTAAAAACACCATTATTTTGCCAAGTGTAAAAATGGTGTCACTTCTGCCTAACGCTCACATAAAGATAATTGGGCTGCTCCTTTTGTTAAATAAATCATTTTAGAGGCATTCCATTATGATTTCAGCACCAAAGCGAGGGAATGCAAGGCTAGAAATAAAGGAAAAAAAAGGCAGCTTGTGTTTGTCGGGTGAATTTACTGTCACACTCTTCACAGAAATGGGACGGAGCTACAAAATATATGTGCCACTCTGGAACACTCCAACACGAGAGAGGTTTCAGATAAGGGACCAGGCGTAGGGAACAGGGGGAGCGATCCCCAAAAAGGCGGCGTTTTTACTCACCCGGCGGCGCTTTTACTGACGGGGCGGCGCTCCGGGTCTTCGGCGGCACGACCTTCACTCACTCCGCGGGTCTTCGGCGGCATTTCGGCAGTGGGTCCTTCAGTGCCACCGAAGACACCAGGAGCTAGTGAATGGCCCGCTGCCGAAGTGCCGCCGAAGACCCGGAGCGCCGCCAGGTGAGTAGAAAAGGCGCCAAGAAATTTAAAAGGCGCCACTTGTGCTCAGTGGGAGAGCGGCCACTGCCCCCCTAGCTATGCTACTGAAACCAAGCTATAGCTCTTAGGAAATGACATTGGGCCTGAGCCTGCGGCCAGTGGGGGGAAAAAACCTCCTATTCACTTTTGTGGGAACAGGATCAGTCTTCACAGGCCTGATTCAAAGCTGGTTGAAGTCCCACTGATGTCAATAGGCTTTGGAGCAGGCACCAAACATCAGATTTTTAAAGGTATTTCGGTGCCTATTTCCCATTGAGTTAGATGTTTAGGCGCTTTTGAAAATGCCACGAGGCACCTGTCTGCTTCTTCAGGTCCCTAAATACCTTTGAAAATCTGACCCGAGGCATAGAGGCTATTAGGGCTGTATCTTGCAAAGAGCTATGCACATGCCTATAGTTACTCTTGCGCAGACTGCCACTGAAATCAAGAGGACGCTGCGAAAAGTGTAGCTAGGTGCAGGATCGCGCCCTTAGCCATCTACTTGCAAACGCCAGAGGGGTGAAAAGGCTCTTGCAAATTGCTTGATAAATTCAGATTCTGAAACTTGACATTACTGCAACCAGCTTTAGTTTTCAATATTGAATCTGACGGCTTATGTAAAATCGTATATGAATTCTTTATTTCCTGTGCACGGTCAAGCAGCTGCCACACTCTACTCCAGAAGAAGACGCATTTCAAAGGCAGGTGAAGCAATATCTGTATATTATTATTTCTACACCATAAAGATAACTTTAGGCAGTGGTTTACAACATGTAAAATACACTAACTGAACTACAAAACCTTTGTCTTGGAGAGTTTAAAACATATAGCCATGGGCAGATACAACACAGCTGTCAAAGAAAGTCACAGAGAGAGAGAGATGCAGTCACTAGCAAGCTTCACAGAACTGGTGGAATTAGAGAAGTAGTTTGATGGAGTAAAGAAGTAGGCACACGCAGCCTAATGTGGAAATCACTGAAACCACTGAAGTATTTCTCAGTCCTCAGAGGTTGAGCTGCTGTAGAATACAAAGATGGGGCAGCAGAATAATAATACCAGCTAGCTGTTGTATAGTATTTTTATCAGCAGTTTTCAAAACCCTTCACAAAGCCGGTCGTTATCATTATCTCCATTTTACAGATGGGGAAACAGCGGCATAGGAAGCTGAAGTGAGCTGCCCCAGGTCACTCAGTGGGCCAGTGGCAGAGATGGACTAGAACCTGGATCTCTAATCTAAGTGCTCTGTTCACATTGCCACAAGGCACTAAGCACAGCAAAAGAGGAGCCAAAAGAGAAAGGAAGAGAGAGTCTAGCGAAGGGAAACAAAGTCCTATCAAAGGGTAAATATTATTTCAGACAGACTCCAACATAAGAAGTCCAGGCACACCAGCTGGCCATAAGCACATGATTTAATTATTTGTACTATTCACAAGATGCCGTATCTATTTAGTGGGAAATGAAGTGTCATTGCATTTTGAACTACATTCCCCATGGTAATGCAGAGAGAGAGAGTTTGTGTCTGTGTCTGTGTGTGTGTTGCGGGGAGTGAGTTATGCTATTTAGGAATTTGTTGGTTGCGTTTGGAATGTTTAGGACATGGAACTTGATAAAGATTCCCCCCATCCCAGCTACTAGCAGCTACATGAAAAACTTTTCAACATAGCTGTTTGCTGTGGAGTGCAAATAATCAACCTGTCACTTCCCCAATCTTGCTCCTGAGATTGGGAAACCATTCTATAAACCAGCATCGCCCTTCCTTAGCATGCGATGTTGAGAATCTATAAACACGAGACACATGCCCAGTGCTTTTAGGAGGGAGGATTCCCTGCCCAAGTCATCCAAAAAGCACTAAGATTAATCAGTAATTTCCAGAGGCTGCCTTCAAAAGTACTAAAGGGCTAAATCACTGTTTTCCATATTTAGGCATGTAGCTGCACCAAAGTCAATTGGTCTATCTATGTCAATGATGGTAAACAGGGTTTAGCCCCAGAATTTGCACCTGAGATGGGTCCATTTCTCCTATTATTTCTCTATGTTTTATTTGCACTTTAGGTTTCCATAACTATTTATGGTTATTAATAGGCCAGAGCCATCTCTCCATAAAAGCTGAAGGCAATGTGACCCCATTTATTTCAATGGGAGTAGGATCAGAGCGATTATTTGCACAATGCCATGTGCCAGACAGAGGAGAGAGTCAGGTTTCTTTGTGCAATGCTATTACAGTCTAGAATACTGATCTACCTGGCTGTTCATACATGCAGTATCCGGGCACCTACGTGTTTTCTGTAATGCTTCTAATCTCAGAACTGCCTTTCTTTAATCGAATTCAGGGAGCCAAGGGATCTTTGCGTGTTTACAAAGGTGAATCCAGTGAAGCCTGTCTCAAATGACTACCCAAGTGGCCAGCAAAAACCAGTTAACAGAATTGTTTGTCTAGGAAATGGAGAATGGCATTGGGCGCACTCACTTCAGTGGAGCTCACCGAATTCCCCCAGCTGAGGGTCTAATGCCAAAGGCTGGGGGATTCTTTGGGGGAACTCTAGTCTAAGTTGAGCTATACGTCACAGGGACATCTGGTCACCCTAGAGCACCTTATTTTCAAAATACAAACAAACCTTGGTTATTTCCCCAGTTTATGAAAATGCACTTCTACAGGCTTCAATGGGCATGTACCAAAAACCATCAGAGCCACATGCTTATACTCATTAGCTGAACCAATATTAATTAATATTAATGAACTCCCTATACTCCCCCTCCCTCAAGCCTCCCAGTAGAAAGAGTCTAAGAACACAGATAGCTCTTGCGCTGGGACCCAATCATCAACAAACCCTAGTTCTGTAAAACTAAGTAGGGGGCAAGGAGGGAAGGGATTTCAGACTCAAGGGCCCCTCTATTTAGTACCCCATTCCCCAGCCCCACAAGATGAATAACTGTCATCCTTCAAAAAGCGACAAAGAGTCCTGTGGCACCTTATAGACTAACAGACATATTGGAGCATACGCTTTCGTGGGTGAATACCCACTTCGTCAGACGCATGTGGTGGAAATTTCCAGAGGCAGGTATAAATATGCAGGCAAGAATCAGCCTAGAGATAACGAGGTTAGTTCAGTCAGGGAGGGTGAGGTGCTCTGCTAGCAGTTGAGGTGTGAACAACTAGGGAGGAGAAACTGCTTTTGTAGTTGGCTAGCCATTCACAGTCTTTGTTTAATCCTGAGCTGATGGTGTCAAATTTGCAAATGAACTGAAGCTCAGCAGTTTCTCTTTGGAGTCTGGTTCTGAAGTTTTTTTGCTGCAAGATGGCTACCTTTAAATCTGCTATTGTGTGGCCAGGGAGGTTGAAGTGCTCTCCTACAGGTTTTTGTATATTGCCATTCCTAATATCTGACTTGTGTCCATTTATCCTTTTACGTAGGGATTGTCCAGTTTGGCCAATGTACATAGCAGAGGTGCATTGCTGGCACATGATGGCATATATCACATTGGTGGACGTGCAAGTGAATGAAGATCTCAACTCAGAGAGAGAGCTGGTTTTTAAGCTGCAAAAGACACAAACCATGAAGAGCAAACCAGCACCTTACGCCCAGAAACAAACTGGAAATCAGTGCAGTCCATGGCGCACATGTACAATACACCCCATAAGTAATTCTGCTAAGTAAGTGGGCAGCTGTGTTCTGCACTTGCTGAAGTTTCTCAGTGACTTTACTTACTAATAAGTGGTGGTGGGGGGGTTCTATTTAGTTTCTTTATCGGCACCAACAACTGGGGTATCCAAATGCTTTCCTGATATCTGTATTGGGGCTGCCCAGATTCTGGCCAGACACAAAACAGGGTTCCCAGGGAAATGGGGAGCAAGGCCTCCCCATTCCAAAAGGAAAGATGATTTACTTAATCTGCAGAAGAGAAGAGTGGGAGGGGGGGATCTGATAGCAGCCTTCACCTACCTGAAGGGGGGTTCCAAAGAGGATGGAGCTAGGCTGTTTTCAGTGGTGGCACATGTCATAACAAGAAGCAATGGTCTTAAGTTGCAGTGAGGGAGGTCTAGGTTGGATATTAGGAAAAACTCTTTCATTAGGAGGGTGGTGAAGCACTGGAATGGGTTACCTAGGGAGGTGGTGGAATCTCCATCCTTAGAGGTTTTTAAGGCCCGGCTTGACAAAGCCCTGGCTGGGATGATTTAGTTGAGGTTGGTTCTGCTTTGAGCAGGGGGTTGGACTAGATGACCTCCTGAGGTCTCTTCCAACTCTGATATCTTCTATGATTTGTAATTTTTACATTTTTCCTCATTGGAGGAACTCTCCATTTGCCTCTCAGTCTGTCCAGGCCCCACCTCTAAGGACTCCACCACCCAACACAGATGGAACCAACTGCTGATCTTCCAAGTCAACTATGCTTGGGAAGGCCCAGCCAAGCACAGAACTCCAGCTCAATTCAATGGGAGCTCTGAATGTTGACAAATGGAGCCTCAAAATCCTTGCAAAGAGTGTGCCTTGGAGAGTCCTCACAAATCAAAATGAAATGCACAGCTCTTGGACACCTTTCCACCCAAACTTCCAGACCACCACAAAAATGGTGAATGATTTAAAAATCAGTAAGAAACAAAAACAACCGAAACAACCCAGACTCCCATTATGGCTCATTCATCCAGGCACGCACCCAAGTGGTCAATTAAAACACTGAACCATCAGTGCAGAAGTGTATGTTCTCCATTAACTGAGTCATGAGTTGGAAATCCATGAGCCATCACAAGCGGTTTGTCTTGGTCTGATGCATTAGTTAGATTTGGAGGTCAGAACACCATATGCTGATCAACATGAGGATGGGAGGGAGTCTAGAAAACTCAAGTTAAGAAGGGACGCTTTCCCGTAGTATGAGAGAGAGAACCACTCTGCCATGCCTCTCAGAAAAAGGTTACAAGGAAGCCTCCAACCTGCAGGGAAATCTAAAGCCCCATTAAGAATTGGTCAAATTCACTACTGTGCAGAGGGCCGGCATCAGCTCAGCTGAACCCCAGGCAAGTGAAAGGAGGAGGAGAGGAGAGAATCCACTATCCAGATGGGTGGGCCTTCTTAAAACACAAGAAGCGAAGTCGAAACATTATGTTCCGGACCCAAACTTTTCCCACGTTTGCAAGTGTCTGGAGTTGGGGTTTGGGCTCCGATCCACTGCTGCTTTTTACTCACCTCTTTGTTACTTTCTTAGGGTCGTATGGCTGCAATTTCCAATGCTGCTTAGCAGGTTTGGATGCAGCTGGAAAAAAGAAAAATCCCATTGGCCTTGTGCTGTGAACCTGAGCCGGCGTGGCTGGCAATTCTCTGATAGTCAGAACAAAATGCCATGAATTTTGCCATTGGGAAAAAAATCACTAGAAAGCTGTGTCATTTTTCTGTCCATTAGAAGTGATACGCTGGTTGTTTGCTTTAGTACCTGGCGCTGGCCCAGTCCTCCACAGTGTAAATAAATGCACAGAATGTGAGACACTTCAAAGGTGGTCTCCGTTGAGCAGGTCCGGCGCAACCCATTAGGCGACCTAGGCGGTCGCCTAGGGCACTACAATTTGGGGGGCAGCAACCACAGCTGTATTTCGGCGGCGGGACCTTCTACTGCCTCTGTGGGGGGCAGCATTTCGGGGCAGGACTTTCCGCCGCCTAGGCGGCAGAAAAGCTGGCGGCGCTCCTGCCTTTGAGTTGCAATAATGTTGCTTTTCAACCATTTGGAGGGGGAAAGACTTGCAAGAATCCCACATTAAATAATCTGTTTCACCTGAAAACACTGGACTGAACGGGAGTTTTGTCTTTAGTCCCTGACTCTGAACTTTAAATGTTTACTCTTCTCATTCCCAAAATATCTTTTTCCGGCATTTTGACAATGGGGTTTATGAAAACAAGAAAGATGCCGGGATATTTCTATGTAGATTTGCAAGAATAGACTCCCAATAGAAGCTCAGAAGTTATTATCCAAAGACACATTCAGTCTTTCCACCCAGGTACCTCTGTGGTCAATGTCTTACCTGCACTATCACCAGACTTACCCACATTTTTAAGGGAGATGGGCCTAGGCCCAGATTCAAATATTCTCATGCTGGATGTGAAATCAAACCCAAGATTCGGATTCAAATTTAACAGCTGTCCCTTAAGTCTATATTAGAGACAACTAAAACTCTGGCTTCAAACACTCCAGAAATATTAGGTGTTTAACATCCAGGCTTGAATACTGTAGTCCTACATCCACTCAGATTAAATTCTCAAAGGTATCTAAGGAAGGACGACCTCATTGTTAAGGCACTGGACTGGGATTCAGGAGATTTGCACTCAACTTCTAGCCCTGATCCAGTCTCCCTGTGTGATTTCTGTCTCTCCGTGTCTGTCAATTATTTGCGTGCACGAACAGCATGTTCACTCAGAGAGTCTAATTTGGGGGCACCCAAAGTTTCAAGCATCCAATGGTCCATGCCCAATATCTTGGAGATATAAACATAGAGGCCCAATTTTCCAGTTGGCCCTCTACCACAGACCAAACCAAAATTCAGAATCTCCAACACCACTTCAAGTTTGGGGGCATTCCAACTCTTCAGGTCAGAACTATGCAACTCAGGCCATTCCATAAGTCCCAGGCCAACTTTGCAGATACAAGAGGTTGACAGTTTGAATAAACTTTGTGCAATCATCCAAACCGATGGGTTGTTGTCCAAATCAAACAATCTCTGGAGGTTCACCCATTGCTGCTCTTTATGCCTCTCCTTAGCAATAAGCAAACTTAGCAGTATGAAACCATTTGCTGATATAAAGAGAGTTTATTTTAGTAATCTTGCCAAAGGTTTCAGGAGTTAAGTTGTAAATGGTTGGGTTACACCTGCAAAATACATAACTGAATAACTAAGAAGCTCGTACTGTTCCATTCCAACATACCATGTGTCTGCTTGAGGACTGTTTGATGAGCCTGAAATGATTGTTATAAGGGAGTCATGCTGGCAACATAATATCACCCAAGATCTATTTTGGACATACTTCAGTTTAATTGTAAATTGAAAAAAGGAAAAGGAGAACATCACAGCATATGTGGTTGTAAAGAGATATATATGAACGTCTAGGGTTTGTTTTAGGTTTGGGCGAGACAGAGTAAACAAAGTAAAATTCACCCATTTTGCTCAGCAAAGCAGTCTGAAAGATCAAATAGAGGGAACTATTTCAGAGCAAGAAGAAACCAAATTGTATTTGCAGTGCTAGAATCTCACATCTTTTACCCTGAAGGATCGTCAAAGCACTTCCCAAGCTCACAATTCACGGCTGTCAATTACAAGTATACCCTTTGTGTGTCAGTTTTGCCTACCATCCCATTTTCCCAGTGTCACAGACCTCCACTAAATATACACAGATCAGCTCACCTTTCCATAAAAGGCAGCCACCTCTGGAGTGAAATGTAACAGCTGCCTCTCAGCATGCAAAAATACCACCCAAGCGATAATAGGAGAGAAAGCAAATAAGAATACCCCAGACAAATCCAAATGTTGTATATATACAGAATGTAATCACTTAACATGGCATTTGGTCACTGGGCTAGATTCACATCTCAGTTACACCAGTGTGAACCCAGACAACTCCACTGATGTCAATCAGAGCTACTCTAGATTGACACCAGTGTAAAGGAGAATTCGGCCCACCAGCTCCCACACTCCTGCTTCTCTGAATAGCAGCAAGGGACTTTTAATAAGATCTGGGGCACTTGGTTTTATCTCTCACCCAAAAGACGGTTGTATAAAAGAGTTCTGCTGAAATAATAGTTCATCAATGACAATCAGCATTTTGGAGCCCCCTGCTGGTGGCAGTCTTCTTGGCAAAAGGCATAGTGATGATGACATCACCGGTATGGGTTCCTCCCGGTATCAGAAATATGAAACAAGCTCACATCTCATGTCTCTCCTGGACAAAAGCCAGAACAACTTCAATGTCCCAACATTAAAGAGTCTGTGTGAATATTAAATGCTAAATTGTTCTTTTTAAAATACAAAGCCAGTATGGCAAGTGGTTCAGGATCTCAAGGCAGGGCCCTCCCCAAACACTGTCCGCTTTGCAAATGACATCATTTCTCAGCCAGGTGGCTCCCAGGCCCAGAATAAAGGCACAGAAATACCCAGTTTAGTTTAAAATAAATAAATGACATGCATTCCGCAGTTTATATGATATATTGCACTTCCAGGACCAGAACACTGTACTAATCAAAACAGGGCAGTTTGCCCCAGGCTCTGTCCTTATTCAAAATAAGTAATAATAACAATAAAACAAATCCAGAATGAACGAGGAACTTTACAGGTTTAAGAAGCACTGAACATGTATAGCACAGGCCCCTATGCACCACTTAACTTCCCCTTAAGCCCTTAAAATGGATATTAACAGCTCAGAGCGCTTTGTGCTGGCCCTCTGTGAAGAGGTAAATTTCACCCCATGGGTATACACTCATCTTTAACCAGACAGCAATAGCTACAATTGCATCAAAAGTTCCCAGGCTGTCTCATGCAACTACATGTAATAACATTTGCAAACCCTGGGTTTAATTGTGCTGGGAAGTGGTGCAT
The DNA here is from genome assembly GCF_011386835.1 of Chrysemys picta bellii. Taxonomy (NCBI): domain Eukaryota; kingdom Metazoa; phylum Chordata; order Testudines; family Emydidae; genus Chrysemys; species Chrysemys picta. The sequence goes on along the minus strand of NC_088804.1, from coordinate 40,202,117 downwards.
TGGGAGTGGGTCGGAATGACTGGAAAACAGAAGCACCCTATCCCCTTTACATAGAATTTCAGTACTGGGGCCTGCCGGAAATCCTCTGAGAAGGAACTACAGCTGGTTGGAAAATCCAGAAGTAGTTTAGGGATATTTCAAACCTGTTTGTGTTTCAGTGTTCAAAACAGAGTCGTCTTTTTTTTTTCCTTTTTCTTTTTTTCCAGGGGGAGGGAGTCATTTGTTGTGGAAATTTTCCTCGGTTTCTCATTGAAAAAAAAAAACTGGAGATTTTTGAAATAAACAAAAATTGTTCACAAAAATCCAACCCCCTCTCTTTTGGGTAAAGAAGGATCAGCTCAGCGTAAATGTTGCCACAGCATTTCCTGCAGGAAGTCTGCTCAATGTTGAGATGAGCGGATTCTCTCTCTGAAATAATACCTGGCTCTTACATAGTGCTTTTCATCCGATGCCAGACTGCCTCCTTAGAAAAGCAAATAACTGGTTCCGAATAGAATCCTGCTACTTGTGTTACAAACAAAGACACTTTTAAGAGTCAAGTGAGTGACTGTTTACCTGCCCATCCCTGAGATCAAGGCTCATGTTTCTCTTGCAACTGCTGATAGCACAGGAAGCAACTAAACCAGCATAAGGATCTGGGTTTTTATGCTGTGTTAGGTGTTCAGGAGGTTTTATGTATTTTGGACATAGCAATATCTGAAACTTACGGGATATTTGAGGAGGAAAAAAAGAGGACATGCTTTTTAATAGATCTGGTGAAAACATGGAATTTCCATCCTGCGGGAAGTTCTGAGATTTCAATATTTGGTTTCATCCCAACTGTTTTGATTAGAGGGACAGCGTGGAGATTATATTTTGTTAAAAATATAGGAACTGTCCCTTCTTCATGAACACATTTGGGCCCTGAGCTTGCATTTGGATGCACTCATGATGCTTATGCCTACACAGCGTCCCAGCGAAGTCAACAGGACTCCATCAGCATGGAGAACTGGAGCCTTGGTATACATCAACTTTTGAAGGAGAAACTCAAACCCTGACCTGCACAGACCTGGACTGTTTCTCTGGTTCCTTGGAGTTTGCATGGGTCTTCTGTCCAGATTTTGTTTGCATAGATTAGAATTCCTTAGAATTTCCCTTGGAAGCAAACTCAACAACTCAAAGGGTAACTCAGTACAAATCATCAAGTTTTGCCTTTTTTGGTGGTGTGTGTGTGTGTGTACGTACACACACACACACACACACCCCTCAGTCACGTCCCGCATAGTTTCCACCCAAAAGTGTGAAATGACCCAAATCCTTCAAACTATAGCCCTGGATCGCTCTGTGCAATTAAGTGTAATATTTATTCTGTTAGGGTGAAAGTTTCTCCTGTGTAGAGAGCCAACACACAGCCTAGACACTACTTCAAAGCCATTTAAGTCCTCAGCATGGGAACACAGTAGCACATATGCCTCATGCTGGCTCTTTGCACCGGGGTGAATTTCATCCTTAATAACCTAGGGTATTATACTCAGTTGGTATGTGCATGTGCTGCTGCCTCCTACTGGATAGAATCGTAACTGCTTAACGACATCATAGATCCTACAAATCCGCGCAATAATTTCATCACTAAGAACCAGAACTTGAAATCATTTCCCATCCCCTCTGCTTAACCGTGGCAATTTGACCCTGACGTTCCAGCCAATGAGTCAAAGTGTTCAAGCTGGGTTTAGTCACCCTACCGTTATTTCATACTGGAATGTTCCAGGGCTCTAACTTGCCCAAAGCAGCAAAGCTCAGCAGGGCTCTGGTGTCTGGGTCCAGAGAACGGGATGGAATTGCAAAAGGTTTTCATGACTCAAGTCGGCACAGAGCAGTCTGGAGTTTTGTACTTTTTTTTTTTTTGGTTCACCCAAACAAATCATAAAAATAGAAGATGTTCAACTTGCCCAAGAGCAAATCTATTAGTCACCCGTGGTTCTGGGAGTTGAGCTTAACAGCTCTATGTGGTTTTCCCTTTTTTGATCTAATTATTATTATTCATCTAGGATGAATTTCACCCCCATGTGAAGAGCCACCACATACACCCTTATGTGGAGCCCAGACCCTAATGAAACACAGTTTATATAGTGTGACATGCTGGGAAAAACGCAGTCAGATTCCTGACCAGGGCTTTGGGGTGACAGAAAAAGTGATGGCTCACAAAGAATCCAGCCCTTTCTCATCTTAGGACAGAACTTTGGGAGCTGGAGTTGGTGGGGGCTGATGCCCAAGCAGGGTAGACACATCCAGGGAAGAGGATAGCTACTCAGGCTGGTCTCACCCTTATGCATCACTTAAGGGCTTAGGTGGGGCTTAAGTGGTGAACAGACTTGGTGCTGGGTCTCTCTGCACAGGTGAGCTGCACTCTAGATGAATAATAACTGAATCAAAAAAGGAGAAATGCATTTAACTGTCTATTAATCCCTTTAGAGCTTTCAGACAAATCCCAGAACCAGATTCACTCTTGGTTGTCGTGTGGGAAGCATGCACAGGGATGAATTTCACCCTGGAGACTTGTCTAAACAAGGACCCTCAGCAAAGCTAAGGCAAATCAATTAAAGGTGTCGAGTCAATGCACATACATTCAAGAACATTAACAACCCCATGTTAACTCTCCATGGGATTAAGTGAACTAAAGCCACTTGACTCCTGTACGAGACCATCCACAGGGGGGTTTTATGTGTTTTAATTTATGTGCATTGACTTCACTTTCCTGAGTGTCCCCATGTAGACATGGCCTTAATGCATTGATTCTAGAAGCTCTCAGTAACTCTGCACACTATATACAACAGTGCAGGTTCTGCCTAAATCAGTGGTTTAAAAACCATTTTCAAGCACAAATAGCTTTCCTACCGTAGACTGGGCTTATCTTTTAGTGCTGTTCTCCTGCACTCAAACCAGGGACTCAAGTATTAGAAGTAGTAAAGAGGAAGGTAATTGTGAGGCAGGTGCCTTTCCCAACATTCCTTAAAACAAGGTCTTCCAGGAGTGCAGCTTTATTAATAAAGAAATTAACAGGAACATAAGTTCAGCTCAAACTTCCTGCCCAGCATTGGCTGCTTCTAGGGATCCTCATTCAGGATGGCTCAGCCCACACCCTAGATCCTCTCTCTTTCCATTCCCACTTCCCTTATATCCACGTGGGTGATGAGTCACTTACCTCAGTAGTCAGCAGTTCCCACTTAATCATTTCCCAGCAGGATCAATGGCAACTCAGAGGGGGCTTCAGGCAAGTGTTGCCGGTCTGTGACAGCAATTTATGATAGAGCTGGTCAAAAAAAAAAATGGAGGGGGAGGGAGTAGAAAAGTTACCATGAAAAATTGTCAACGTTTTTAGTGGAGAGTTTTCAATCAAAATGCTGAAAATGTGAAATTTTTTCAACAGTTCTAGTTGACAGGCACACTTGGATGATAAGTACCTTTCCATTAGAATGGTAAATACCAACTTAATCCAGGCCAGAGTTTTTCCAAAGAGGGAGAGATTCCCTGAGAAGTCTTCAAGCTTACTCATCCCCATATGGAGTTTATCTGATTCACTGCTAACTCAGCTGACTTCTTCTGAGCTACTAGCAGCAAAGAGAGAAACTCCTCGTGGGAAAAACAACAAATAGTTTTAAAACCTCTGAACTTTGTAGAGTCACCATCTTATGAACAGGCTTAAGTGGAGTCTTAGTTTGCTGTATAAGGTCTTGTCTATACTTGCGGTGGTGCATAGGGTACATGTCACTAAACACCACAATGAAAAACAGGCTGCATGCACACTGCAGTGTGTGGATGTGTGCTGCAGTGAAAGGCTCTAGCACAGAGGAGGTAGCGGAGAAAGGCTCCGTGCAATGGGACACTACACTATTAAAAATAGCAGTGTAGACACGGGAGGCACATGTAGCATATATGCCCTAGGCGTGTCTCTGTTCTACTCGCCTTACTGTCTACACTGCTTTGTGTACCGGGGCTGGGAGGAGGCATGCAGTGTATGTACTCTACATGTCACCACTAAGAGATATTTATCAGCACGATGCAACCTTTCATGGCTTGAGTGCCAGCGACCAACTCGGTCTATGTCTGTCTGAGGTACTTATCTGGCCCACATCACCAGAGTATCTGAGCCTTTTATGTATTTGTTCTCCCAGTACCTCTGTGAGGTAGAACGGTGCTATTAATCCCATTGTACAGAGGACAAACTGAGAGGCTAAGGGATGTCTACACACCACTGAAAAACCCACAGGGCTTGGGCTGCAGGGCAATTTCGTTGCTGTGTAGACGGCCGGGCTCAGGTTGGAGACTGGGCTGTAGGACCTTGCAAGGCGGGAGGGTCCCAGAGCTTGGGCTCCAGCGAGCTTGAGTCAGCTGACGGGGCCAGACACAGATATCTAGTTGCAGCGTAGACATTGCCCAAGGTCACCCAGGAAGTCTGTGAGGGAACAGGAAATGTTCTCAATCTCAGGCTAGCACTCTGTCCTCTGGATCGTCCGTAGAGTTCCTGCCTGATCTCACAGTAAGGTGACGTTGAGCAATGTGTTGCAATGGCTGACAAATAAACTAAAACAGATTCACATTTTTCATCAAAGTTTCCCAATTCTACCACAATCAAGTCAACATTTTGTGGGCATGGGTATGCAGGGGTATAATGGAGGAGCGAATCTGGCCCTATCCTTTTTTGGTTTGCTACAGTGGCATTATCATCACGTGTTTCTAAAGCACCCATCATTGTAGGATCTGGTGTATATAGTATACAGCATATAGCAAGGCACTGATTGTAGTTAAATTAATGTTTGTGGGGGGGAGGTCCATTCACCCCTCATGAATGCATTAAAACTGACATTCACGGTAACAAAGTAAGCACGTGGTGAGAGAATTAAGCCTTCTGGTCACATTTTAAATCCCTCTCTTGGCTTTTAAAACCAGTCATCTGCGGTTGCTTCCTGAGATCATTTCTATAAAGGCACAACATATTTTTAAAAGCAAGATCATTCCCACACAAAACTCCAAGTCTCAAACCACACATCCCAAGACAATAGTCAATGAAAACATTCCCTGGGTGCCATCCTTGTGTCTAAGTGGAACTATTCTTGAGCCATCACCGAAGGGCAGGCTATGCCTCTACTTTCACTATGTAAATCTCTGAATAGATAAATATGCTGTAAGTAGGGGCACTAATTTGAAAACTATCATTACCAAAGGTCTGATCCTCAAAGGGAACCTAAACCTGATCTCTAAATGTAAACCTTTAGTTTTGCACACACGATTATTTGCACAAGCAATCACATGCACATTGCTATTGGCATACACGTATTCTTTCTTGCATGGACGAATGATTCTGCATTCAGTACTGTGCCTGGAAACTAAGGCCCCAATGCTGCAAACACTTAGGCACATGTATAGTCCAATGGAGTTCAACAGGACTATGCACATGCATAAAGTTCTTAAGGTGGTGTAGCGGACCCTCGCTCACCCCGGAGGAGGGAGGCCACTCCGTCCGGTCCCGTTTGGCCAGGACCAGAGTCCACAGGACAGTCTAGAGCTCACAATAGGGCTGGGCGACACACAGTCCCCGTCAGGTGTTAGCCCGATCTGGGCGACTCAAGCTGCCGGCCCTTAAACCGAGTCTATGTGGGCTGGGGCCTGGGCTTGCGGAGGCTCAGGCAGGCCGTAACAAAACAGCCTGGCTTCCGCCTGGGCGGGGCTCAGGCAGCCGGTAACCAACAGTCTATCACGGGGCTGGGGCCTGGGCTGAGGAGGCTCAGGCCCCCCCATAATCACCACAGTCTCGGCGCTGGCTTTTGCCTGGGCAGGGCTCAGGCAGCCAGCAAATAACAGACTATGGGTAGGCTGGGGCCTGGGCTTGAAGCGGCTCAGGCAGCCAGCAAACAATATAGTCTTAAGGGCTGGGCTCTGGGCTTAAGGAGGTACAGGTAACCTGCAACGAGCAGTCTCCAAGCAGCTGGCTTTAGCCTGGGCGGGGCTCAGGCAGCCACCAAACAATCCAGTCTTAAAGCGGGCTGGGGCCTGGGCTCCTGGAGGCTCAGGCAGCCAGCAAACAACGCAGTATCAGGTGGGTGCCTGGGGAGGGAGGCGCCTTCTCCACAGCAGGAGCTTCCCAGTGCCAGGCAGGAGTTGGCCCTCCAGGGTGGGGGCAGGTGGACACAGGCCCACCCTACTCCACTGCATCCCAGAGCCCTAGCAGGGGCAGGATTGGCTGCGGGGGATCCAGCCACAACACGCCGACTCAGCCGCATCTGGCCTTGGAGCCGGCTGCACTGTGGCTGCCCCTGCAGTACTTCCTGCCTCCCCAGGGGTTGGCATCTCTGGCCCCCAGGCCTTGTCTGGCTCCTCTGGGTACACAGCAGTGGGCACTCCAGGCCAGTCCTCATCGGCGTCCGGGGCTCGGGCACAGCCAGGCATAGGTTCCTCTCCGGGCTGCTGCAGAACAGGCGGAGCGTCCTTCTCCTCCGCAGGTTCTGCCCCCACTGGGCTGCAGGGCCTGCCTTTTATACTTCCGGCCTTGCCCCAGTACTTCCAGCGAGGGGGGCAGGGCGACCTAGGCTCCGCCCTCCAAGGGGAGTGTAGTGGACCCTCACTCACCCCAGAGGAGGGAGGCCACTCCGCCTCACTACAGGTGGATAATGGGAAACTCAATGACTTCAACAGATCAGACCCATTGTCAGTAATTTATCTTCAGATGCTCAAATGGACAGAGGGCTATTGGCTACCGTTTGCAAGATACAGTATGGGCGCAGGTCTCTGTTTTACAGTGTGGGACACAGGAAGTGAATTAAGACAGGACAACGTTTGAATGAGTTCAGAGGAAAAAAGAAATAGGTAACTTTGCGGTTTGATCTGTCTGAAAAGCACTTCCAGAAGTTGGTCTCTCTCCTTTAACTAAATAAAGATCCTTAATTAAGTGTGACTTTGGAATAAAGAGCAAGCAGACACGGATGAGGCTCACTGGTAGTATTTCAAAACTTCAAAACACATGCACGTTTCCAGTTCTCAGCAAGAGCGAGGAGCACAAAGGCCCTTTGATTTCTTAACTCCTTCAAACAAACAACAACGACACAACCTCTAGGCAAGACTCCAGCTCAAAACAGAGAAAAATCATTAAGACAAAAAAAAAAAAAAAAAAGCCAGAAGACTGCCAAAGCCTTCCAGACTCCCTCTCACTCTCCTCTCCCCTCGGGAAAAGCCTTGCAGATTCTGTTGGCTGATACAAACAGGGCCTTGACCTGAGCCAGCGCCCTCACTCCGTGGCCTCAGAGTAGGTGGGATGCTCTGTATACGGGACAAGGAAGAGAAGCTGCGGGTTGTGTGGCTTTTTCACAAGGCCAGTGGTTGAGCAGTAGCTTGACCTTGCGCCCCACCTCCTTCCTCGGCCACAGCTCCACTTATCCGGTGCACTGGGCATGCAAGAGTTAGGGCAAAAGCTGCACTGCTGCTGTGTGGGAGGCAGGTTATGAGGATCTATGCGGGGGCTAGAAGGTCCCTCTCTGTCAGAGGAAGAATCATAGAATCATAGGACTGGAAGGGACCTCAAGAGGTCACCTAGCCCAGTCCCCTGCACTCATGGCAGGACTAAGTATTATCTAGCCAACCTGCTCTTAAAAATCTGCAATGATGGAGATTCCACAACCTCCCTAGGCAATTTATTCCAGTGCTGAACCACCCTGACAGTTAGGAAGTTTTTCCTAATGTCCAACCTAACCCGCCCTTGCTGCAATTTAAGCCCATTGCTTCTTGCCCTATCCTTGGAGATTAAGGAGAACAATTTTTCTCCCTCCTCCTTGTAACAACCTTTTATGTACTTGAAAATAGTTATAATGTCCCCTCTCAGTCTTCTCTTCTCCAGACTACTTCCAGTACATGGAATATCATTACCCTCCTCCCCCTGTTCCTTATAACCCCATGTTCTCTCCCACTGCCTCAGGAAAACGAGATTCGCCATGCCATAGCCGGGCTGGGGTGAGAAGCTGCTCATGTCCTATTTCCTGGGGCACCCCTCCACAGGTCCCTCTTGATGAGCATGGCAATGCCGTGGCTCATGCTCTTAGCTGTAGATGTCCATGCTGTGTCTGGGCCAGGCGTTATTCACTATTCCTTATGCCATCAATTTTTTTTTAAACTTTAGACCACACTCCTCACTTCCAGGGCAAGTTCCATGCATGGATCAAATGCAGGATATGGCTGGTCCAAAGTCTAACAAACAGTTGCTATTTCGATGCCCCATGTTATGATACAACAACGGGTTTTCAAAGTGATCCAGTTTCTCTTCTCTACATTGAGGTTTCAAAGAGAGCAAAGTCAGGAGGCAAACTGTGCCAGACGCTGCCTCTGGAGAAGAAAAGTGCAGATTTCCCCTGATATGGGAAAACAACCAAAAATAAAACAGAAGTTGTGTGTTCTTAGGAGTCAAAAGATTGGAAACCCACAGCAGCTTCAATACATCCATTAGTTTGCTGAATCAGTCATGAAACTAGATGACCTAGTCAGGTCCCTTCCAGTCCTACATTTCTACGATTCAATGTTATTTAATTAGATATGTTGGGGATCTCTAATGCACTTCTTGATGTTCTGATTTCCTCTATTTCTATCTATATGTGTGTCTAAAACATACGTTTTCTATAAGATATGAAGTGAAACTGGCAAGACTGATAAAACTCAGTAGGGACCAAAACAAAATTCCATCCTCTTTTTTACCACAGCCATTACCATGGTAGCTGGAAGATTTACTACCAGCAGAGGGAAGAGGCATTTCACAACCTAAGGGAATGGAACAGCCAATCTTTAAATAGCGCAGTTCAGGAATTTCCCATGGAAGGGGCATCACTGACAAGAAAGATGGTTAGAGCAGGAGATTCAGAGTCAAGACTCTTTGGTCCTCACATCCACCTCTGCTTCATCACCACCTGCTTTAATTTACATTAACTTCGAGTCCATCTGCGTTTAATGACTCTGTTCCAGATACTTGAACACTTACTGATGTGTAACTTGCGCATTTCCTGTGAATACGGCCCTGTGTGGTTATGACTCAGGTCTTTTGGAAAGTATAGAAATATGTTACCGTTTTTCAGCACACGCTCCTTTGTTTATACCTTTGTAAACTCCCTGTTCGTCAAAGCAAAACCAAGTCTGTACTTCTCATAATCTCAGCTCTTATCTGATTGGGATGGAGATTTGATTACAGCCATGATGTACAGCTTGTGATGGCTTTAGTGTATGCAAAATGTAAATAGAGAGATACTAAGTCCTTCCCCAAAACCTAAAAAAGGAACTATTTTTAAAAATTTCTTCAAACCAGTAACCACAATACAAACAAACACCATCTGCAAAGAAAGACCCTGCATTCCAGGAAGGAGAGGGAGTAGGTAAAGCCTTCTCCAAAGACTGGGGTCAGCTGAAGAAAAGGAAGCACTGATGGAACGGTAAAATTAAAACTGGCTAGAAAATGGGAACATTTTTCTTTTTTTCAAAAATTTGCATGTAAAATATTTTGTTTTTTGCTAAATTTTCTGAGCATTTCCAGTTAAAACAGACAGTCCCCTGTGAAAACAAAGAATGTGAAATGTTTCACTTCTAACCAATCAGCAACTGAAGGTAACCCAAAGTTACCGTGCCAGAGGGACCTGCCCATCTCTTAATAAAACATAGTGGCTGCAGTGTATGTCCGTCACTGCCCTCCACCACAATCCTAATTGCACAACCATGTCATAGGTCCTATACTGCTACCAATAAATAAAAATCTCTTAACTCAGGTGCCTGTGAGGCACATCAACAACCCCGAATTCCCACATGACTACATTATGCATCCGAAGGAGTGGGCTGTAGTCCACGAAAGCTTATGCTCTAATAAATTTGTTAGTCTCTAAGGTGCCACAAGTACTCCTGTTCTTCTTTTCACATGACTACAGTTTTATAATGGCAAAGGCATTTTGGTCTTCAATAGCGTCTTTCATCCAAGCACTTTACACATTACTACAGTTAACACCACTTGAGGAAAGCGAGCTGAATATTGCTCACCTTCTGACCCCCATTTTACAGGTAAGTGAACAGAGACAGAGGTTAAACAACTTGCCCAAGGTCACACAGGAAGTCAGTGGCAGAGCATGGAATAGATTCTGGAGTCCTGACTCTCAGTCTTCAGCTCTAATCACCGCACTTCTCTGCCTCCCTTGTTCTTGAGTCTTCTGCCCACAGTCATAAGTCTTTAAAAAAATGACACTCCACCAAACAGCAGGAATTTGCTTTAATTCTTCCTCCAGGTGCTTCGTTATGCTGCTCTCAGTCTATTCACATTCTGTTATCAATTAGACTTTAGGAAATACCTGATCCTTTCAATAGCCCATAAGGGGCATTGGATGTTCCTAAAATGACCAGCATGCAGGTGGTTAAAACAGCTGAACCATCTTCAGCCTGCCTTTTCCCCACCAAATCAGCTCAGGTTTAATAAGTGATAGCAGAAACACAGTAAACAGCTGGGCGTAGGAAATTTTACTAGGATTCTCTTTGACCCACCAAATCCCTCAGCTGCAGACTCATTGGCCCCTTGTGCAATCTGAAGCATCTGATGAAAGCTTAACGAAATGGTTAGATTTTCTTTAAAAGATAGCTGGGTTCTTTTCCAGGTTTCTTTCATAATTGGATTTAGCATTTATCTACCACAGCCCAAAATTTTTCTTTATGCCATCAATTTTTTTTTTAAACTTTAGACCACACTCCTCACTTCCAGGGCAAGGTCCATGCATGGATCAAATGCAGGATATGGCTGGTCCAACGTCTAACAAACAGTTGCTGAGGTGTGTAAATCCCATCCCTCTTTTTCTCCATGAACACCTTAAATGATAGGGAAGTTTTGCTCCTACACTGAGTTAAGAGTCCAGCCTTTAGGGCAGGGCAGATTCATTATGGTTCCTTCAGGGACTCTTGGGTGCATTCCTGGATCTCCTATTAATTTATTGCCAAATACTGGATTCCTCAAAAGAAGCCTGATCTTAAACAGTGAGTGGATTTAGTAGATCCAGATCGTGTTTACTCTTAGTCCACTATGATCCCATAAAGTTCTTATTTTACTGAAGGTTTATAGCTTCATAGACTCTAAGGCCAGAAGGGACCATTGTGATCATCTAGCCCGATCTCCTATATAACGCAGGCCATAGAAGGCTCCTCCAGGAATTTCTGCATCAAGCCCATTACTTCTGTCTGAGCTATAGCGTTTATCGCTGCATCTCTGAATCTATAGGGCGGAGTGCTGGACACACACTTCTGTTGATTTTGTTTCCACACCAACTCTGTGAAGCAGTCATGTACCATTTCTGCTTTACGGGAGGGGAAAGTCCAAATACAGAGACATTGCCAAGGGTGACTAACGAAGTCTGTGGCCCAGCAAGTCTCCTACCTCCCAATCCTGGGTCTGAACTCTGGGCTCTTTCCAGCAGATACGAACAGAAGGAGGGAAGGAAGCAGTTTAACAGAGCTCACTGTTCCTTTTCTGAGTCCTAATCCATCCAGGGAGTTCAGAGTGTGACTTTTGCATTACATTCCAGTGCACTAGAGGCCTGATCATCTAGAGGCCTGGCCAACCATCATTCAGTCCAACCATGCAGCTGCATTTCATTAATGCCAAACTAAAAGATGCCAAAGCATAATAATGTTGCCACTGGCAATAGGTCTTGAGAAGAACAGATTCTGAACTACTGGAAGCAGCCATTATAAACAAGAGTTATTCAAGGCAGCGAGAGACCTTAAGTGCTATTTCGATGCCCCATGTTATGATACAACAACGGGTTTTCAAAGTGATCCAGTCTCTCTTCTCTACATTGAGGTTTCAAAGAGAGCAAAGTCAGGAGGCAAACTGTGCCAGACGCTGCCTCTGGAGAAGAAAAGTGCAGATTTCCCCTGATATGGGAAAACAACCAAAAATAAAACAGAAGTTGTGTGTTCTTAGGAGTCAAAAGATTGGAAACCCACAGCAGCTTCAATACATCCATTAGTTTGCTGAATCAGTCATGAAACTAGATGACCTAGTCAGGTCCCTTCCAGTCCTACATTTCTACGATTCAATGTTATTTAATTAGATATGTTGGGGATCTCTAATGCACTTCTTGATGTTCTGATTTCCTCTATTTCTATCTATATGTGTGTCTAAAACATACGTTTTCTATAAGATATGAAGTGAAACTGGCAAGACTGATAAAACTCAGTAGGGACCAAAACAAAATTCCATCCTCTTTTTTACCACAGCCATTACCATCGTAGCTGGAAGATTTACTACCAGCAGAGGGAAGAGGCATTTCACAACCTAAGGGAAAGGAACAGCCAATCTTTAAATAGCGCAGTTCAGGAATTTCACATGGAAGGGGCATCACTGACAAGAAAGATGGTTAGAGCAGGAGATTGAGAGTCAAGACTCTTCGGTCCTCACATCCACCTCTGCTTCATCGCCACCTGCTTTAATTTACATTAACTTCGAGTCCATCTGCGTTTAATGACTCTGTTCCAGATACTTGAACACTTACTGATGTGTAACTTGCGCATTTCCTGTGAATATGGCCCTGTGTGGTTATGACTCAGGTCTTTTGGAAAGTATAGAAATATGTTACCGTTTTTCAGCACACGCTCCTTTGTTTATACCTTTGTAAACTCCCTGTTCGTCAAAGCAAAACCAAGTCTGTACTTCTCATAATCTCAGCTCTTATCTGATTGGGATGGAGATTTGATTACAGCCATGATGTACAGCTTGTGATGGCTTTAGTGTATGCAAAATGTAAATAGAGAGATACTAAGTCCTTCCCCAAAACCTAAAAAAGGAACTATTTTTTAAAATTTCTTCAAACCAGTAACCACAATACAAACAAACACCATCTGCAAAGAAAGACCCTGCATTCCAGGAAGGAGAGGGAGTAGGTAAAGCCTTCTCCAAAGACTGGGGTCAGCTGAAGAAAAGGAAGCACTGATGGAACGGTAAAATTAGAACTGGCTAGAAAATGGGAACGTTTTTCTTTTTTTCAAAAATTTGCATGTAAAATATTTTGTTCTTTGCTAAATTTTCTGAGCATTTCCAGTTAAAACAGACAGTCCCCTGTGAAAACAAAGAATGTGAAATGTTTCACTTCTAACCAATCAGCAACTGAAGGTAACCCAAAGTTACCGTGCCAGAGGGACCTGCCCATCTCTTAATAAAACATAGTAGCTGCAGTGTATGTCCGTCACTGCCCTCCACCACAATCCTAATTGCACAACCATGTCATAGGTCCTATACTGCTACCAATAAATAAAAATCTCTTAACTCAGGTGCCTGTGAGGCACATCAACAACCCCGAATTCCCACATGACTACAGTTTTATAATGGCAAAGGCATTTTGGTCTTCAATAGCGTCTTTCATCCAAGCACTTTACACATTACTACAGTTAACACCACTTGAGGAAAGCGAGCTGAATATTGCTCACCCCCTGACCTCCATTTTACAGGTAAGTGAACAGAGACAGAGGTTAAGCAACTTGCCCAAGGTCACACAGGAAGTCAGTGGCAGAGCACGGAATAGATTCTGGAGTCCTGACTCTCAGTCTTCAGCTCTAATCACCACACTTCTCTGCCTCCCTTGTTCTTGAGTCTTCTGCCCACAGTCATAAGTCTTTAAAAAAATGACACTCCACCAAACAGCAGGAATTTGCTTTAATTCTTCCTCCAGGTGCTTCGTTATGCTGCTCTCAGTCTATTAACATTCTGTTATCAATTAGACTTTAGGAAATACCTGATCCTTTCAATAGCCCAATAAGGGGCATTGGATGTTCCTAAAATGACCAGCATGCAGGTGGTTAAAACAGCTGAACCATCTTCAGCCTGCCTTTTCCCCACCAAATCAGCTCAGGTTTAATAAGTGATAGCAGAAACACAGTAAACAGCTGGGCGTAGGAAATTTTACTAGGATTCTCTTTGACCCACCAAATCCCTCAGCTGCAGACTCATTGGCCCCTTGTGCAATCTGAAGCATCTGATGAAAGCTTAACGAAATGGTTAGATTTTCTTTAAAAGATAGCTGGGTTCTTTTCCAGGTTTCTTTCATAATTGGATTTAGCATTTATCTACCACAGCCCAAAATTTTTAAGTAATGAAATTTATGCTACAGAGAATTCCGTCTGCAGGACATTTTCTTTAAAAGGGCTGTTTGTTAAGCGGAGCAGCGCCATTGACTTCAGACACTGATTTATGCCAGCCGAGCATCTGGCGCAAAAGCAGGGGGCAAACTGAATTATCCGAGTACACACCTCTTCTCTCTGAAAAGGTGTATAGGGAGTGAAGATGCTGCATGGTGGAGGAGTGATGGACTTCACATCTAGGTCACTGGCTTAAATTTAGCGCAGGGCAGTAATGACCAAACACTGTTCCCATCTGAGGGTTGTTCAGATGAATGAGCTGGCCCCCAGCTGATTCTTAGAGGACAGCTACCAACTGCACATCAGAGAAACCACTGTCACATTCTGGTTGGCCAGTCTTGGCAGAGAGGCCAAGGTCTGAATGGGCCATAGAGACTGAACTCTTCTTTCGTCCAGCAGACAGGATCCATACCAGTTCACATGGAAGCACAAAGGTGAGATGGCATGAGGGAAGCCTGTAGTGCCATTCTGCAAATAAAGAGAAGACTTCTCTAGGGCTACCAATCCTCCATCAGCACACATATTCCTTTCACTTTAAAGTGACCTTGGTTTTTGCACTACATATCAGACACAGCATGTGCAGCTCCTATTAGACCGTCCTCATCACCCTAATCAGAAGCATTATGACTTCACCAGGCTTTGTGACATGGGCAGAAGTCCACTAGTGAGAAGTTACAGGACCACAAATTGACTTTCATTACTGAGTGATGTGAAAGTGAACAGACACATACACAGATGACAAACCTGGGTGCTTACGGGCTCTCCCACATGAACATCTTTCACATTAACTCTTTCTAAAGCAATGGACTGATATATATATATCTATATCTATATATATATATTATAAAATTACATATAAAATAAATCCTTTTTAACAGAATCTTTCTTATATATACACAAACACTAAGGAGATCACTGGCATATGTGCAAACAACATTTTAAACTAGTTCCAATGAAGAAAATCATTCGAAGCAAATTGAAAAGCATCCCTGGGAGTGACACATGAGAATGGTTTACATTATACACTGATTGATAGCCACATACTTTATTATTTGATATTCAGTATATTTTTTATGCAAGATTTCTAATAATGCTCATAGAGTCAAGTTCACAAGTTCATATTTTGGTCTCTATGATGTGTTATTGATATAAAAGGAAACAATTTTTGGAGCAAATCTCATCTACCATATGGGTTAGACGTGATCCGATGATGTGCCATATATAAACATGAAGGAAAGATTAATTTTTTTAATTTTCATTCTGATTACCCAAACTGCAAAAATTATCCTCAAAATCCATGTGTAACAAGTATGCCCATAAGTGACAACAAAAAAATCGGTGAACAACTGTAAAGATTTCAAATTATGTTTAGGAAGAGGCAGCTGTTGGCTTAAGCAGGTAACAATGAAAATAGTAAACTTAGAGAAATTGGAAGACAAACTTTTTCCCCCCCAGACTTCCTGCATCTTTCACAGTAAAGGCATCATTGCCATGGTAAAAAAATTACTAACATCTCAGAAATCATGTGGGATACATTCACGGTCAGAGTCTTTTTCAAAAGAGTCTGCGGTCACTTACTCAGCTACAAAACAAGTCCAATATTAGTCAGTGAGAACATTAACAAAAATTCATTCTACGGTGTGGAAATGGAGAAGTCAAATGGTCAGATTTAAGTTTGGCATGTCCCACTGGTTGCCTCACGCTGTATCATTGGAGCCATCGGCCCGTAGGTCCCTGATGGGGCTTGGCAGAAAAGATAAAACAGCCCAAGCTGTATTATCTTTTCTGGGGAATCTCCATGAGACAAGAGGGGTTCTGCCTCCAGCTTCATCCCTTGCTCATCCACATGTGCCTCAATCCTGCCCAGTCTCCGGCTCCTCCCTACACAGATTCTGGATAAGACTTTGTGAAGTCCATGTGGGGTGGAGGGAACTGACCCCACACAGCAGGGAAGAACCAGATGTGTGCACACATGTACATCCAGAGGTAGACAATTCAGGCCCGTAATATCACATACTTTTGTAACTCACTAGTTAGCATGTGTTACACATCCCCATCTGTACCAAATCCATAGAGGATATGAGTCTGTTACAGGCTCCAGCGATGTAATCTGGCTCTTTAGCTCAAGCTATAACAACTCATGCAACTAGGTCGGCAAGATTCCTGTTCAATCCATAGCGTTGGGCAAGACGGCAGCCATTGTGTGTTGGGCTATGTATTGTAGCATATATCAAATACATCAACATGAACCACCCAGCCCTGATACACCTAGGATTATACCAAAGGCCATGCTTCTCACACTTGTTACTGAAATGCAAAATGCCTAAACGTCACAGAATATTACAGCTTCGCCTCTGATTGTATTGTATTAACACTCTACTGTGGTAGAAGTAAATACGTCTCAGGCATTCCATAGAAGCAAAGTTGATCCTGTTCAAATATGTAGATCAAAGGTTTATTGTTCAATATCTAAATTATTCACATCTGCTGCTATTCTTCAGAAATGCTTGGGAATTCATATTATTTGGAAGAAAACAGCAATATAGAAGCTCTCCACTTGATTCTTTTCAAGAGGCTTTTTTTTTTTACTGCTTAGAATTACAAAGCTTTTATTTGGAGACAGCTTGTTAAGATGAGCAGGAACTGGCCCCCACCCGACAAATCTTTATCGCCAACATTTCAACTGAAGACACGCATTTTTGATGGTAGAGAAATCATTAACTTTTGTGCTCGTAAACTGCTGGCCGTCTGAGAAATTCAGGAAATTATGAAATACTGCAAAAAAGAGGCTCTCTCTGGATAGCATTATCCAAGCTGGATGTTTTGAGAGGCATCAAAAAATGCCCATGCTCACAATGTTTACAGGAGAGAGGAGCCAAATCTGGAAAATGTGGATCCAGGCTTTCCCTAAGTTCAGATTCAGGTTACGTGGTCTCGCCCATTTTTAGTTTCTATCATTTATATTTTGAATGTGCCCAGAGCCCCACAGTGCTAGATGCATGTCCAAAGCAATTAAGCAAGTCAATGCTAGAGTTGAAGTCGGAACATAGGTGTCCTGACTCCCAGTCTCCTCCTCTTACCATTAGGTCATCCTTTCTCTCCAATTTTTGTGACGCTACTCCCTAACTTTTAATTCCCTCCTCCCAATTCCCATGTCGCTACATGTAGGTCGGGCAAACAGAAAAGGTGGCACAACCAGATATCAGTTAACTGTAGTTATTAATATAACCTACATGCTTTATACTGCAGCTTTTGATTTTTTTAAGTCCAAAGAAAGGGAGAAGTAGCCATGGGAAGGAGACGTGGAATTTTGTTTGCATCATCTCTCTCTGCACACATACTGACAGCAGAGCAGATCAGCCAGAAACATCCAGAAGGCTGTGGCAGTTACTAGACTAGCTACTAGACCGTAGTTATTTCTGAAGCTGTAGAGAAAGTTTCTATTAAGGGCAGGAAATCTTGCAGGCCACACACATTCACAGCCTCAGAAATGAGGCAACTAGAGCTCAGCAGGGAAAAAATAAATAAAGGAATTAAAGACAGTACTGGCTGATACAGAACTAAGAGGTGTGTCTGCTAGTAAGATTTTGCAAAACCTAAGCCTGCCTCCTCTTTTGTCTATCTCAACTTAAAATTCAAACCATTGAGTTCATGGGCTGTGGAAATGAGAGTATGGGTTAAAAAATGCCCCAAAGCCATAGACAGGACTAGTAGGAGAATGGGAAGGAAGCGAAGGACCAAAGACAGAAGGGGAAAAGATTTTGTTTAACCATGTATTAGAGTCAGTAACATACCCCTAAAATTACATTACATTGAAGTTATCAATAAAGCCGGTCAAAAGAATTGATGAACCAGGTTGGTTTTTTGGGTCAGAAAATGTAGTTTTCGTCAAAATCTAAATGTTGTGTGGGAACATGTCAATTTTGATGGTTCATTTTGACTCTCTCATTTCATTTCAAAGTTTAGCAGTCTTTAATTTCATTTTGACTATTATTTTAATATATTTATACATTATATGAAGGATGTAATATTCTATTATAATGCTTACACACCATCAACATTAATTTTTTCAATGTCTCCAAATGGAAATTTTTTCAGAATTTCCACTCTGGGGGGAAAAATTGACTTTTCATCGTGATTCAGGAGGATTTTTCCCCAAAATGTCAGAATTTCCCCATAGGATGGAGATTCTATTTTCCAACTAGCACTAGTTATCAGTCCATTTGGAGACACTGATAACTAGTTCTGCTGTCTTGGTTCAGGAGGTCATGGCACATCTTCCTGATAAAAGTTTTTGATTCCACCTCTTAATGATTCATTCCACCTTGTAATAATCAAGCATTTAAAGTTGTTTAGAGCAAGCTCCAGTTTGTGAGCCAAAGACATAATAAAGCAAAGGGATGATTAGCAAAGGAGACAGCTGAATTGGAAAAAAAAAAAGATGGAAAATAAGAAGCAGTGGAGTGAACTCCTCTGTTACTTACCGATAAGTTTGAACACTTTGTTCACCCGAACACAACAATGATTTTACTGAAACAGAAAAAGAAAGGACAAGAGTTACTTCTGTAAATTAACATGAGATTCCTGCACTATAGCTCTCTACTTCCTACTCTCCAGCACAGGTTGACATGGTATCATCAAATATGTGCCACCAGCTTCTAACATCATGTGGGGAAAAACAAAAATGGGATGAAGCTATGAAGTTCAGATACTGATTGTATTAACACTTTGCACTTAAATAGCACTTTGTGTGTTCAGAGCACCGTACAGCCACTGACCAGTTAATCCTCACAACACCCCACAAGGTAGCTAAGGAAGCATTACATTATCGTCACGTCCATTTTACAGACAAGATAAAGTGGGGACGTGAACCAAAGTCGGTCAGGGACAGAACCTGGATTAGAACTCAAAAACCCCTGAAACCTGTGGCCCATGCTTCAGGAGTTAGATTGCGAATACTCCAAACTTTGAGAGGGTTTTGGTCTGGCCCACAATAAAGTTGGTAGGGTTTTCTAAAATTCTGATCTGGATCTAGTTTGGGATGTACAGACGGAGCCATGGGAGTGTTTGGATGCAGAGATTTGGATCCATAAGAAGTTACTTGTTTTTTGGGGACTGAGGGTGGATTTCTTCCCCCCCCCCCCAACCCCGCAGCATCCTCTGGTTAAACTGTTCTGACTAAGTTATGATGCCTGCACTAAATACTACAGCCTTCAAAGCCTACCCGTGTTCAGCCTGTCTTGCTAACGTTTAATTCACTGAGGCGCATGCCATGTACTTGTTGGCAGCTACCCTGAATGTTCTCAAGTTCCTGGTAACACCAAATTTAATTACCGTCATGTGATCTGCATGTTATGAATAATAAAATGTAACTCCTTAAAAGAAAGTGATACTGGCCTTTTTATGGCATATCTGTTTTTTTTTTCTGTGAAGAGTTATATAATAATGCTTAACACTCGCTAGCTCGCAGAGGCAGAAATAGAATCCAGGAGTCCAGTTTGCCCACACCCTGATCTAGTCATTAAGGATACTTGGCATTTATATTGTACTTTATATACTGTGACAAAGTTCCTCCTCTATCTTGGTGAGTCCTGCGCTTATTGGCGGATTTTCTTGCCCCAGAGATTCACCATGTGGGTTGGGGAACAGCCCAGAGACCTTCCCCTCTGGAAGAACCGACAGTCCAGGTCAATTGGGAGGTTTGGGGGGAACCCGGGCCCGCCCTCTACTCCGGGTTCCAGCCCAGGGCCCTGTGGACTGCAGCTGTCTATAGTGCCTCCTGTAACAGCTGCATGACAGTTACAACTCCCTGGGCTACTTCCCCATGGCCTCCTCCAAACACCTTCCTTATTCTCACCACAGGACCTTCCTCCTGGTGTCTGATAACACTTGTGCTCCTCAGTCCTCCAGCAGCACACCCTCACCCTCTCACTCTCAGCTCCTTGCGCCTCTTGCTCCCAGCTCCTCACACTCCCCCCACAAACTGAAGTGAGCTCCTTTTAAAACCCAGATGCCCTGATTAGCCTGCCTTAATTGATTCTAGCAGCTTCTTCTTAATTGGCTCCAGGTGTCCTAATTAGCCTGCCTGCCTTAACTGGTTCTAGCAGGTTCCTGATTACTCTAGTGCAGCCCCTGCTCTGGTCACTCAGGGAACAGAAAACTACTCATCCAGTGACCAGTATATTTGCCCTCTACCAGACTCCTGTACCCCACTGGTCTGGGTCTGTCACAATCTTTAAAGCACTTTACCAACTAACTGATCCTTGCAACACTCTGGTGACATTACAGTTGGGGAACAACATACAGCAATGTTAAGAGACTTGCTCCAAAGAGACACAGAGCATGCGTGTAACCACTGGAATTAAAACTCTGATATGGCTGGTTCTAGCCCCCAGCCCACCCAGTCTCTCATCTGTGTTCTACCGCAAAAAGTATTTGTTTTTCCAGGCTTAGAGAACGGGTAATGGGGTCTGGAGCCGATCACCAGCTCAAATCCAAGCCAAAGTGGTAGTAACCAAAAGTTGTTATCATCAGTCTGATGTTGGTGGGTGATGTGCAATGAACTGGGGAGTCTTTTT
This sequence comes from Chrysemys picta bellii, assembly GCF_011386835.1. NCBI lineage: Eukaryota > Metazoa > Chordata > Testudines > Emydidae > Chrysemys > Chrysemys picta. Next base: position 40,181,373 of record NC_088804.1, on the reverse strand, counting down.
TCCAGTTCCTTGTGGACTGGTGCCCACAGTACTAAAACCAGCACCACACGCTGGTCCCCTTGCTGGCATTCTCAGCAGAGGGACCAAGGAATGCCTTAGCAGAGAGACCACAAGTTCCTCCCGCACAAGGCTGAGGAACTTTGACAGGAGGCAGCATACGTGGGATGTCTACACTGCAGCTGACCCAGTGGTACCAGCGCTCTGGATGAACAGAAGACTTGAAGCTGTAATGCCTGGCACTTTTCACCATTGCTGTACTCACTGCAAGTAGTGGATATCAACAAAAAATAAGCCAGCATTTCACTCTAATTCAACTTACACTTTAATTCCAAGCACATGTGGAATCTGGACTATAGAGAACAAAAACAGCTGATAATGAAACAGCTGGATCAGGAAATTAAGAAAAAAAATCTCAATTCCATGCTGAAGCTCTTTGTCCTTTATTTATTAGGTTTGGTAAATACATAAAATGCAATTAGAAACAAAAGTGTTGTCTATTACTGTTCAGAGACAAAACATATCTAGCCTTATCTAAAGCGGATTGTGCCAAATGAGAGTGGATGCTTGTTCCCAAAGTAAGCATTGAGGATATAAACAAAACAGAACCAGAGACAGTTCAGCTCTCTGCTGGCTTTTTTCACAATTAAATCCGTGTGCACATTTGTGCTGAAGATCTTGTTTGAAATTCAAGCAAATAGCAGCAAACCTCAAAAAACAGGAGAAACCTCACTGCATCCCCAAAATATGCAGCAGCAGAAGCCATGCCAGGGAACCCAACTGGCAGGGGACAAGGAGAGATGTATTATGATTAAGAAAACCTCTTCATTTTTCCTCATTGATAATCTGGCTCAATTGGAAGGAGAAAAGCTTTCCCCTAGATCAGGATAGAAGGGAAACAAAACAAAATTTTAAAATCAAGGATTAGGAGTTTAAACCAAACCGTTAGAGAAATGAAAATAGTAACAGACACAGCCCTTGTATTTTCTGCTGATTCTTCTTTCTTTAACCACTAAGATCCAAGGTGATGTCTGCACTATTGACAAGGCTAATCACTAGGGTGACCAGACAGCAAGTGTGAAAAATCAGGATGGGGTGGGGAGTAATAGGAGCCTATATAAGAAAAAGACCCCAAAATCGGACTGTCCCTATAAAATCGGGACATCTGGTCACCCTACTAATCACGGAAGATACGTCAATTTCATGGCTGCATGCAGTCTTTTCTAACTTTCCCACAATGCACATTTTTAGTCTGTGGAACTCATTGCCCCAAGATATCATTGAGGCCAAGAGCTTAGCACAATTTAAAAAAGGATTGGACATGTATCCTATACTAAGGGCTTGGAACATTCGAGAAAGTAAATCCAAATTAACTAAAGGTGAGAATTTAAAACTGATTGGTTAAACTGCATTAAACCCCTGACTGGATGCTCTTATTCAGAACGGAAGCAGCTTTCATTTGATTTAGTTTAATTCACTTCCAAATTAAATTAAGCAAAATCAAATTAAGGCCCCTTTACTTCCGAATAAGACTATCCACAAAGGCATTTAATGCAGTTTAACAATACATATTAAAAGTGAATTCAGATTCATCTTCCTGAGTGTCCCTGTGTAGACAAGTCCTTAAACATGGTAATTGCAAGAGACGTATTGCAGGTACCCGGTCTCTGAGCTGCTCATGACACCCCTCAGTACTACCTTGTGCACTGAGGACATAATTAAGTTTCTTATCTACTTTTCCTTTCACTCTTCCTCCCAACTTGGCAACACGAAGCCCCTTTTTCAGGAACTTTAACTCCGATAATGACAGCACCTGCCCCGAACGAACACAGGTGATCACTGGCTCATGTTTCAGGGAACGATCACCACATCAGCAACTCCAGCTCTGCTGAAGTCCATGGGGCCACACCTGCTTACCCCAGGAGAATTTAACCGTGCTTGTGCCATTCTACCTCACACCAGTGGCAAAGTGTCCTTCTGAACCAGTTCCAACCCTCACCTCCAAGCCAGGAGCAATTTAGTTCCCTACCCTCAAAAATTAGCCTAATCATTTTAGAATGATAAAAGTATTTTTAAAAAATACTGACACAATGCAAACTCATTGTGCTAGGGGCTGTACAAATGCAGAACAAAAAGACACTCCCTGCCTCGCTTGTTTGTTATTCTTGTGCTACTGGGCTAGAGGAATTGACTAAAATAAAGCGAAGCATCAGTTTGTTTACAAGAAAGTTGCAGAGAAAGACCGATGAGAGTCCCGACTTCTCGTTCCACTTGCCCTCACACGTGTCTACCAACGCAGCAAGCCGGGTTCTATTCTCTTTGGTGCATCAGCAGCGAAATGGTCACCACAGGTCCAATTGCAGAGACTGTTGAGGATATCCGAGGCAGGAAGACACAGACGGATTTTCTGAGCCCAAGGGGAGTTTTTGGTCTTGACAGTTAGAAAAATGGATTTTTTTCCCACTGGCAAACTGAGCACGTTTTAGTGGGAAATCAGCGAGGCCAAAGCTCTGACCACAATGCATGTCTTCAGCAGTCAGACTGTGTACTGAGGATTTCCTCAGGGGGTGACGGGCTGGGGGGAAGGAAACCTTCCCTCCTTCCATGCTGGTATTCCAGCCTCTAAGCTGGAATAACTTCCCACCACTAGCATGCCCCATACCTGAGGGAAATGACTGGAGGAGTTACAAGGGAGAGGATCCAGCAGGCAATCCCTTCTGCAGGGTGGGGCATGTGGGCACAAGGAACCCCGCCACATAGCTGGCTGTAGAGAACGTAAGGGTGCATGCACCCCGCAGCAGGCTCCACAGAGCCTTCCCCCTACCCAGATTTACAACAGAACTGTGCAGGTTCTGCTCAATGAAGGCCCTCGGAGGCCATGGCATACACGGCCCCCTATGTTTGTTCAACATCTTCATTAATGATCTGGATGATGGGATGGATTGCACCCTCAGCAAGTTGACTGACGACACTAAACTGGGGGGAGAGGTAGATACGCTGGAAGGTAGGGATAGACAAATTGGAGGATTGGGCCAAAATAAATCTGATGAGGTTCAACAAGGACAAGTGCAGGGTCCTGCACTTAGGACGGAAGAATCCCATGCACCGCTACAGGCTGGGGACCGACTGGCTAAGTGGCAGTTCTGCAGAAAAGTACCTGGGGATTACAGTGGATTAGAAGCTGGATATGTGTCAGCAGTGTGCCCTTGTTGCCAAGAAGGCCAACGGCATATTGGGCTGCATTAGTAGGAGCACTGCCAGCAGATGGAGGGAAGTGATTATTCCCCTCTATTCGGCACTCATGAGGCCACATCTGAAGTATTGCGTCCAGTTTTGGGGGCCCCACTACAGAAAGGATGTGGACAAATCGGAGGGCAACAAAAATGATTAGGGGGCTGGGGCACATGACTTACAAGGAGAGGCTGAGGGATCTGGGATTGTTTAGTCTGCAGAAGAGAAGAGTGAGGGGGGATTTGATAGCAGCCTTCAACTAGCTGAAGGGGGGCTCCAAAGGGAATGGAGGTAGTCTGTTCTCAGTGGTGGCAGATGACAGACCAAGGAGCAATAGTCTCAAGTTGAAGTAGGGGAGGTCTAGGTTGGTTATTAGGAAACACTATTTCACTAGGAGGGTGGTGAAGCACTGGAATGGGTTATATAGGGAGATTGTGGAATCTCCATCCTTAGAAGTTTTTAAGGCCTGACTTGACAAAGCCCTGGCTGGGATGATTTAGTTGGGGTTGGTCCTGCTTTGAGCAGGGGGTTGGACTAGATGACCTCCTGAGGTCTCTTCCAACCCACATTTTCTATGATTTAATGGCCAAGGATGAGAAGGCAGGATGTGTCCACAGGAGAACCCCACAAAGCCATTTTCCAAGTCACTCAAGGAAGAGTTAAGTCCTCTAGCATAAGAGGAGATTTTACAAAAATGCAAATATCCATTAGTTGAAAGTCAGTGGGAATTGGCTGCCTAATTCCTATTTGAAAATCTCCCCTTAATGGATTTAGCTGGGCAAACATCACCATTTATGTTTTCAGGTGGAAAAAATCCAACCAGACCAAACCCATCCTCCACAAGTGTTGCTTGGAAGGTCTGTGCTTCAGATCCATAACTCCTCCTTCATGGCCCTTCCCCACAGAAACAGCTTCCTGCCTAAAAGAAAAGTAGCTTCTCAGACCTTTTAGAAATGAGAAAGGGGTGCAAAGAGCTGCTGGGAACAAAATATTTAATAGCATTTGAAAACTGACAAAGAAACAGTAGACCCAATTTTGGGCCAACCCACTCTTGCATTTAATGTACATAATAATTGTCCCAGTAATGCATGTCTATGGGTCATGACTCTTCTGCCACGGTAGACATCTGGTAAATTACAACATGTACACTGTAGTCCCTAAAAACCCTCAGTGGATGAATCTTTTCTTTTTTGGACTCTCTTTCAAGGGGACAGTATTTCGTTATGATGTTTTGGACATGACTAGAACAAGCAGTCTTCTTTGGGAACCATTCTCTCTGCACTTGAAACCTGGCAGGCCATGTCAATCTGATTTTGTTTGAGAATCCGCCGATTCTGGGCTTGTCTACACAATGTCCCATAGTTCGGACTACTGGGGTGTGAATAGCAGTGCGCATCAAAGTGCTGCACTGTAATTCCTCCACGTGGACACTGTGGGCATGAGCTAAAAGGTTCCTAGTTCGCAATAATGCAATCCTTTTCAAACAGGACTACATTAATGGGAACTAGGAACCTTTTAGTTTGCACCCACAGCATTCACACGGGAGAGTCCCAGATCAGCACTTCGGTGCGCACTGCTATTCACACTCCTTGAGTCTGAACTGCAAGGTAGCGTAGACATAGCATCTGATTCACTCCACTCACCAGCAATACTCACGCTGTCTTGTAGCTAAGTAAAATTGCCCTGGGCTCGCTGCTCTTCATTTTTCTATTTCGGCTACAGAGCTGAGCAACGTATGCTATGCAAAGAGCAACTTCCGGCTAAGACCCGCATAACACAGCCCTTCTCCATGTGGCAAAAGAGCCACTCCCTTGTATCACCTGATAGGGGGACCCTTTGCGGTGGATTTATGTGACTTAGCCATGGCAACATGCCGCCAACACACCTGGCAAACCCAGCCACTGGCGTGGGGACTCTGCAGCAATTAGTTAAGTCCACTCTAGGGCCTGATCTCCCATTGGCAGACCCAGCGAGATGCTGGCAGCTGATGGCCTTGTCCTTGCTCTGAGCAGCCTTTTCATAGTTGTTCGCTGCTGTAGGCAAGCTGCAGGGACTGAAAGCATCAAAGGCAGGCATGATGTGGTCTGACAGAAAAATGCTGAAAGTCAATGAACTCGTTCTGTGGAAATACAGACCTTTGTAGACAGGGGATTTAAAGGATACATGCTCATTGCTTTTAATTTACGTTCACAACTTCCTGGAACTTTGCATACATAAGTAGTCTGAAAATTTCCCCGACCCACTTATTTATAGCTATAAACCACCACTTTTTATTTCACTTAAAACAGCTGGGCACTGCTACGATATTTATTTTGATACTTCTCAAGACTGAGACCTCTGTCTGGTGTCGAGAACATTAAAGTCTAGAAATTACAGATACTAAACGGGCATGATTTGAGCCTCGCTCTAAGGGGAGAAAGACAAACCCTTTTCCGTGGTGGCATCCATTGTGGGGGATGGTAATTGATAAAGGGTGTGACCTGCATTCTGTTAGGCTGTTTGTATGAAGCCCAGGTTGGGAGCTACAGCAGCGAATCATTGTGAAGTTGCAGGGAAGGTGGTAATACAACCCCGCCCTGGTCTGGATTGCACCCAGCAATGGGATCATCATCATTTCCATTTTCATGTTTTTAGCTCCTTTTGGATCAAATTAGTCTCATCTCCAACTCTTTTTGGAGTCATCATGAATAGGTCGGAATATGAACAAGAGGCTGCTAGACAACTCTCTGACACCACATTCTATAGGCCATTACCCTCTGACCCCACTGAGGATTATCAAAACTACACCATCTGCTCAAGAAACTCCCTAAAGAAGCACAGGAACAAATCTACACTGACACATCCCTAGAGCCCCGACCAGGGGTATTCTACCTGCTACCCAAAAACCATAAACCTGGGAATCCTGGACGTCCCATCATCTCAGGCATTGGCACCCTGACAGCAGGATTATCTAGCTATGTAGACTCTCTCCCTCAGGCCCTACGCTACCAGCACTCCCAGCTATCTTCGAGACACCACTGACTTCCTGAGGAAACTACAATCCTTTCGTGATCTTCCAGAAAACACCATCCTGGCCACTGTGGATGTAGACGCCCTCTACACCAACATTCCACACAAAGATGGACTACAAGCCGTTAGGAATAGCATCCCCGATACCATCACGGCAAACCTGGTGGCTGAACTTTGTGTTTCTTTGTCCTCACCCATAACTATTTCAGATTTGGGGACAATTTATACTTCAAGTCAGCGGGACTGCTATGGGTACCTGTATGGCCCCTCAGTATGCCAACATTTTTATGGATGACTTAGAACAACACTTCCTCAGCTCTCGTCCCCTTACGCCCCTACTCTACTTGATGACAACTTCATCATCTGGACCCATGGGAAGGAGGCTCTTGAGGAATTCCACCAAGATTTCAACAATTTCCACCCTACCATCAACCTCAGCCTGGACCAGTCCACACAAGAGGTCCACTTCTTAGACACTATAGTTAGAATGACCAGACAGCAAATGTGAAAAATCAGGATGGGGGTGGGGGCTAATAGGAGCCCATATAAGAAAAAGACCCAAAAAACTGGACTGTCCCTATAAAATCGGGATCTCTGGTCACCCTAACTATAGTGCTAATAAGTGATGGTCACATAAACACCACCCTATACCAAAAACCTATTGACCACTATACTTACCTACATGCCTCCAGCTTTCATCCAGACCACATCACACGATCCATTGTCTACACCCAAGCTCTAAAATACAACCGCATTTGCTCCAATCCCACAGACAGAGACAAACACCTTCAGGATCTCTATCAAGCATTCTTACAACTACAATACCCACCTGGTGAAGTGAATAAACAGATTGACAGAGCCAGAAGGGTAGCTAGAAGTCACCTACTACAAGACAGGCCCAACAAAGAAAGTAACAGAACTCCACTAGCCGTCACCTACAGCCGCCAACTAAAATCTCTCCAGCGCATCATAAGGATCTACAGCCTATCCTGAAGGACGATCCCTCACTCTCACAGACCTTGGGAGACAGGCCAGTCCTCACTTACAGACAGCCCCCCAACCTGAAGCAAATACTCACCAGCAACTACACACCACACAACAAAAACACGAACTCAGGAACCAAACCCTGCTACAAACTCCGCTGCCAACTCTGTCCACATATCTATTCAAGGGACACCATCACAGGACCTAATCACATCAGCCACACTATCAGGGGCTCGTTCACCTGCACATCTACCAATGTGATCCATGCCATCATGTGCCAGCAATGCCCCTCTGCCATGTGCATTGACCAAACCGGACAGTCTCTATGCAAAAGAATAAATGGACACAAATCTGACATCAGGAATCATAACATTCAAAAACCAGTCGAAGAACACTTCAACCTCCCTGGTCACTCAATAACAGACCTAAAAGTGGCAATTCTTCAGCAAAAAAACTTCAAAAACAGACTCCAACGTGAAGCTGCAGAACTGGAATTAATTTTCAAACTGGATACCATCACATTAGGCCTGAATAAAGACTGGGAGTTGTTGGGTCATTACAAAACCTAAACTTAATTTCTCCAATACTAATTTCTCCCTATTGTTAGTCACACCTTCTTGTCGACTGTCTGTAATGGGCCACTCTCTTACCACTTCAATAGTTATTTTTCCTCCCTTGGTATCCTGCTGTTAATTGATTTATCTCATTAGACTGACCTCCCACTTGGTAAAGCAACCCCCATCCTTTCATGTATTTATACCTGCTCCTGTATTTTTCACTCCATGCATCTGATGAAGTGGGTTCTAGCCCATGAAAGCTTATGCCCAAATAAATTTGTTAGTCTCTAAGGTGCCACAAGGACTCCTCGTTCCTTTTGCTGTATTTCCTGCTTCGTGCCTGCAGCATTCAGACAGTATAGCAGTATTTTTGTATTGCAGCACTATTCAGCTAACCAGTCTTTCACACTGTTCTTACCCTAAGCTAGGAGTGTGTGCAGGTAGGATCACTTCTCCCTCTGTTAACCTGTCAGACATTTTTTCCTTCTCCGTTTCCAGTTCAGAGATAAACACTCCTCTCTTTTCTACACTCATTCAAATGCCAAAATGACAGGCCGCATTTTCAAAGTTAGGCATGTGCAACTGCACACGTAAATTCATGTATATCTAACAGGAACACAAACACCCAATATACACATCAAGTATGTATGTGAATATGCCACTTGGGAGTCAAACTGGACATACGTTGTGCACAAAAGCTGCTACATGCTCACACGTCTCCCTGTACTGGCGCACCCAACTTTGAAAGTGTAACCCTTGTATTTTCCCTACTGCAGGGATGCAGTTGGGCATAGAGACTTTACCCTCTGCAATGTATCCTATGAAGTTTAAATTCAGTCATCCTGTGGACAGCTGTATTAACTATGACCTCTTTCTCTTCTCCTTGTCTTAATACTTAGCTGGCTATTCTCATTTTAATTGCTTCTTCATTTAGAAAATTCCCCTAGTACACTAGAGTCCTTTTCCCAGGCTTGGTCTACACTACCCGCCTGAATCGGCAGGTAGAAATCGGGACGCGACAATCGATCCCCGAATCGACGCTCTTACTCCACCAGCGGAGGTGGGAGTAAGCGCCGTCGACGGGAAGCCGCAGAGGTCGATTTTGCCGCCGTCCTCACAGCGGGGTAAGTTGGCTGCGATACGTCGAATTCAGCTACGCTATTCACGTAGCTGAATTTGCGTATCTTAAATCGACTCCCCCCTGTGGTGTAGATGTAGCCTGGATGTCAGTATTTGGTCAAGTCTTGGTTCAAATCACAAACCATTAAACATTATGGACCAGTCAGTACGGTCAATTACTTTACGCTTCTTCAAAATGTCTGGACTCCTTCAGGATTTCCCTTGCTTTCTTTCCCGCAAAATAAAAAAGAGTGGAATGCAAGAGGGGGGAAACTAACTCCAGATTCCAAGCTTCCAGGTGCAGCTGACCTCCCTCCCCCCTGCCCAAACCCTTCCCAGCTAGTTGAGATTCCCCCAGGGCATCAGCAAAAACCCCTAATATAAGCAGAAATAATCAGGTGGTCATGAGACACAGAATTTCTGTCAGGAAATTTCTCCAGTGTGGTTTGAGGTTATGTATTTTGATATTATTTTCTTCTTTCTCCCATTTATTTTCTTGAAAATAATCTGTTCCCTCAAATTCTTGTGGCGAAAAGCTTCCAGTAAATTCCAGCATGTAATCCAGGCAAGGGGACGGCTTATCTGGTTGCAGTAGGACACCTCACTTAGAAAGGCCTAATAACATTAAAAATGCTATATTTTAAGTTCTGCGCTCTCAATAATACCTTCTAATGTACTCAACTTATTTTAACAATATCAATAAAAGAACTGGCACGCACCGAGGTTTCTTTTGGAAGGGGGCGGCATTATCCTCTCCAGCTCCTTAGGCTCTCAGAGTTTTGGTTGCCAGCCCCTAAAATGGGATTCCAACTGACTTTAATAAGCAAAATATTCCATTTTCCATGTATCGTCGCACTTTAGAGTGGATCCAGTTCTTGAGAGTGACAATGAAAAGCTGCAGATTTCTCAGAGCAAAATGTGAAACTTATCAAAACTGCATTACAGGCCATTACATGGGGCCACAGCAATTTGGGCAACAGGGCAAGCCTGTCTGGATTGCTCCAAGAGAGGAGAAATAGCTCCATTTATTGTCCAGGTTTGCAGCCCCCACTCCTGACCCTTGGAGACTAGATTAGACTTTAGGAGAATTGTAGAATCCTAGGACTGAAAGGGACCTCAAGAGGTTTTCTAGACCAGACCCCTGCACTCGAGGGAGGACTAAGTATTATCTTATTTCAATTTAAGCCCATTACTTCTTGCCCTATCCTCAGAGGTTAAGGAGAACAAATTTTTCTTCCTCCTCCTTGTAACAACCTTTTATGTACTTGAAAACTTATCATGTCTTCCCTCAGTCTTCTCTTTTCCAGACTAAACAAACCCCATTTTTTCAATCTTCCCTCACAGGTCCTGTTTTCTAGCTCTTTGATCATTTTTGTTGCTCTTCTCTGGACTTTCTCCAATTTATCCACACCTTTCCTGAAACAGATCATCTAACTGAGTCCCCTGCACTGAAGAAGGACTAAGTATTATCTAGAGTATCCCTGACAGTTGTTTGTCTAACCTGTTCTTAAAAACCTACAGTGATGGACATTCCACAACCTCCCTCGGTGACTTGTTCAGTGCCTAACTACCCCAACAGTTAGGAAGGTTTTCCTAATGTCCAACCTAGACCTCCACTGCTGCAGATTAAGAGAGAAGTCCATCTGTGATCCAAACACCCCTGAACCTTTGGACACTGAAAATCAAGACTCAAAACTTTGTGCCTTGGCCTCCTCACACTATCAAAGGAGGTTGAAAATCAGGCTGAAAGAACACAGCCAATGGTGTTTTCCATACTTCTATGAACATAACTTTCTCCACTTGTTATTTAAAATAATCTCAGTGGATACCTGAAACCAAAGTCTGTTCCTTTACAGAGATGTTTCCCTGCACCTCTGTGCAGACTGGTTTGTTATTGTAGGATCCCTCCTGAGTGCTGGGGTGATGGCACTAAGCACTTTTTCCTCCAAGGAAGAAAAGCAGGATCAAACCCTTTGCCTGAACAAAGGAAACACACTGGCTCTACATGCTGATCTGAGACTGTTTGGGGTATCTGTAGTGAGAGCGTCCATTTAAGCACCAGATTTACGTACTTGTCTTCGCACGTGGCCACTGGTGCACCACAGGAACTCACTGGCGCCATCACATATTTGAATGGCAGCTATCATCTCCCTGGCAACCCACACCCGATTAAACAGTTGTGTAGCTTCTAATGACTTCATCGCGCATGAGGGTGGCTGATGGGTTTTGGGGGACTGCTGGTGAGTTGGCTGCCTCCCAGCGCTGCTCTGCAATATTTCTCTGGCTCAATCACCTTCCCGCGTGCCATTATTTCCAGTCATGTTTTGGAGCTCAACTCATCCCTCATGTGGATCCCCAGGCACCTGCTTCCACATGACGGTGCTTTCGCTTGCCAAGAAACACTGAGCAACATTGACCTCTACGTTCTGGCATCACTGTTTCTCATGGAACATGCTCCCACTTTTACATCCAAATAGGATAGCTGAGGTTGTTTTTGTTGTAAGTCTGATACAGCTGCATGACTGAAGAGTCATGGACAGAGCTGCTACAGAGTAATCATCATGGTCAGTTACTCCCCAGGATGATGATCGTAACCAGACCAGATGAAAAGCGCATGTAGACCCGGAACAACCAACGCGAAGGTTTCCCGACCCTTTCAAATTCTCCCTTCCCAAGGGCCTTAATCTAACAAAAATGCTGTGTTGATACTAAGCCAGGAAACCACAGCAGGGCTGTCATTTCCACACAGCAGGCAAGCAACTCTCTTGTCCTTGCAGTGGTTTAGACTCTGATCCAGATCTGATTGAAATCAATGGAAAGACTCCCTTTGGCTCTGGGTCAGACCCTTAGCACATCTGCACAGCAATACAGCTGCGGATAGAACCATTTTGGTGCATTCACACATGGTGCACCTTACAACTATGGTGTATCGGTTCCTTTTGGAACTCTGAAAGCACCGAATACTTAGATTGTAAACTCCTTGGCACAAGCAAGTATAATTTCATGATGTGTGTATTCAGCACCTGGTCTATCATTGGGGTCCCTAGTTACAAGCACAATCTAATAATAATGTGTGTCCAGCACTGGAACTGAAACCAGGATTGTGGAATGGACACAGGACAGCCACCTGAACCGATGCAGCTGCAAACACTTGCAGCGTCTCATCCCTACCAGCCAGAGCAAGATGCAGACTGAGGCTGATGCAGAGCTAAAGACTAGAGGGCGGATGTTCTGTTTCACAAGGGATTTCAAGATTTCAAAATCTGGCTTTGTTCTGAATCAGAATGGGGAAAAAATCAAAATTTGTGAAGGAAAGTTCTGGGGGGAAAAACGTTCTGGGTCAACCAAAAGATTTAGTTTCCGTTTACACGTTTTTATTTTGTATTGGATTATAATGTATACTAGAATACTACATCAAAACATTTCAGCACAGTCTTTTCAACACAAAACAATCAAAATATTGTGTTACTGAGGAAATGACGACAACCTGACAGACGAGGATTATGACTTCAGGTGGGGAATAATCAGAAACGCCAAAGAAACAAAGACCCTGAGTGAAATTCAGCCCTGATTTATATCCAATAATTCCCCATTGCTTGTTAGTGGGGCTGTACGGTATGCAAGTCAGGGCAAAACAAGACAAACTTTGTTCATGAAAATGTCCTTTGTAACAAGGTATGAGGAAGAAAACTCCAGTGGATGTAATGTACAGGATTGCTTCGAAACGTCTGACATTTTCCCCAAGGAAGGTTCAGCTGTTCTTTATAGCTTTACAGCTCTCTGACAGCGATCTCCCATGTAAGTCACCATGAAATTGCCGGTTGTTTCTACAATCAGCTGTACTGGAAAAACAACAATAGCAGTGAATGATTGTTCTATAATGAGATGGAGCAGCCATTGGCAATGCTAGAGACAGGGCTGGCCATGATGGAACAGACTTCCAAGGGAGGCTGTGGAATCCCCGTCACTGGAGTTTTTTAAGAACAGGTCGGACAAACACCTGTCAGGGTGGTTTAGGTTTACTTGGTCCTGCCTCAGGGCAGGGGGCTGGGCTAGATGACCTCTCAATATCCTTTCCAGTCCTATATTGCCATGAGTCTAGGATTATAAAGTACAGCAAGGTGTGAAGTTAGCGGGACACCCACATGCTTCAGCTGTATTGGGAGGCAAAAGGATGAATGGCACTGAGACTGAACGAGGTCAGCCTCTAGGAAGTGTGCCATTGCTTTGGTCAAACGTGGTTATATGTTTGGTAACAATTAGCGTTGATCACTCCAAACACTTGGAAGCATAAACAGAGTTAGGAAGCAACATCTTCGCAGACTTCAGGAGAATGCAGAGCCAGCCCTGAATTTTAAGAGTCAGACTCATCTTGGCCAATTGAAATAGAACCCTCTACAGGCACTAGAGTGGGACTCAGAAGGTATGGGTTCAATTCCCGGTTCTGCCACCGACTCCTTGTGTGACCATGGGCCAGTCACTTATCTCTCTGTCTCTTCGTTCCCCATCTGTACAATGGGAATAATAATATTTCCTCTCCCCGACCCTTTGTTTGACTTGTCTATTTAGACTATAAACCCCGTGTCTTACCTTGGGTACATTCAGCATAAGACTATAAAAACCTAAGACCAGCCATACTGGGTTGGACCACTGTCCATCTAGCCCAGTATGCAGTCTTCTAACTTTGGCCAATGCCGGGTGCTACAGAGGGAATAAACAGACCAGGAAATTATTGTCTGATCCACTCCCAGCTTCTGGCAATCAGAGGTTAGGGACATCCAGAGCATGGGTTTGCATCACTGACCACCTTGGCTAACAGCCACTGATGGACCTATCCTCCATGAACTTATCTAGTACTTTTTTGAACCCCATTATAGTTTTGGCCATCACAACATCCCCAGGCAATGAGTTCCACAGGTTGACTGTGCATTGTGTGACAAAGTACTTTCTTCTGTTTGTTTTAAACCTGCTGCCTTGCATAATAGAGCCGTGATCTTGGTTTGAGTCTGTAGGTGCTGCTGTAATGCAAATAAGTCACAATACTAAAAGTCAAAACCTGGTATCAGCTAAATCAGATTCCCCGTTTCATAAACCCACTTTCCAATAAAAGCAATCAGCTCTCTCTGGTAAGCATCTGTGCTGGTTTTAGTTCTGATCCATCTATAATGGACCTGCAAAATACAAGAGACCCAAAGGGAAAGCCAGCAAGGACAGCTAGACGCCCACAGATTTTTCATAATGTTAAACAAAAGCATTGCTATGCCTTAGAGAAGTTGCTTTAAACATGAGATCCTCCTATTTGCTCCTTCTCAGACAAGCTTAAGCAATAAGCCACCGCGTTCTGGAAGTGACAGTGCCAATGTTACTGGGAGGTAAGCCCAGACGAGATGGATGGCTTTTTAAAAGTTAAACCACATGGGCATGCAACTAGCTCTTTGGCCGCACGTCTTTTGTTATTTATTCACAGGCTGCCTCACAGTCTGTATAACCACCAGTCACATACCAGCGCAAAAGCTGTTGTTGGGGGGAAAACTGCAGCAGCAGTTAAAGAATCCTATGCACTTTCCCCCCATTCTCCAAAACCCAGGACCAGATAAAATATGGATGGATGGACATCTAACGCTTGGCTTTTATATCTACCGGGGGTATAGTTTGTGCATGCACCTTGACACCTACTTTTGCATGGACACTTACTGGATATGCATGTGGAGATGGAGAAGATACACAAACAAGTGAATGGGTTTCTGAGACCTATCTGCATATGCACATAGCTTGTATGCTCTAAAGTATGCATGCAACAAGGCCACATGCTGCTCTTGGAGGCGGGGACAGTTTGAGTTCTGTGTTTGTACAGCTCCTAGCACTGTAGGGGCCTGATCCATGACTTGGACTCCTAGGTGCTACCACAACACAAATACCCTCTACTTCACCTCTGGGCCAAACGCTGCCATTTAGGCACTGACCCACAAGGGGGCAGTGCAGTGCCTCCTCATCAGTGCTTCACTAAGACACCCAACGCGCAGGCCAGAGTATAGATTGCACTATTTGGGTCCTTACACTTTGAGTGTGGGGACTTGCAATTGTGACTCGTACTTGTGCAGGGCATTCTAGAGGGGTGAGGTTACTCATGTCCTCCCCACCATCCCGAACATTTGTGCAAGGGCCAGTCACAATCAGGTCCTTAAAAATCTGTCCCACTAAATAATTTTCAAGCAGGAACTCTGGCAAAAATCGGAAGAATTATTTGAAGAACCCTCCCTCCCTCTTCCCATAACAAGCGCCAAGGGAGTAAAAGTATGTGTATGCTTCAATATAGACTCTAGCCTGGAAAGGTCTCTTTCTTTCATATATCAAACTAATATAGTGGAGACAGGCTAAGATGGCAGACTTCAGAGCTGGGGCAGGCCCAAACTAAAGTTCAGTGTTCTGGGGTTAGAAGTTCAACCAGAGTTAGGGTTCAGGTTTAATGGTGCTGAAATCATACACGATATCTTGCATCCTACGTTGCATCCAAATCAGACCTGGAAAACATGCCCCTTCTGTCTCGGACAAGAATTGAACAGGCAAGTGCAGATCTGGGGACCCAAAAATATGTAGCCCCTCCTCCGCTCCCGTTTGTCATCACTGGATGATGGCGGAAGGGGAGGTGGAGTTCCATAGGCTACCTAACGGCAAAACCCTTTCTCACTTCCCCCTAAGATTTTTAATTCCCAGCTCCAAATCTGCCCTGTCAATTTTGGTTTCAGAGCAGGCCCCAAACCAGGAGAGGTTGGTTTTCCAAAACTGACTTGGATACTATCTAGGATGGTAGAAATCTTGTGTGATTTCATGCCATCAAACCAAACCCTAGCTCTGGTTCCTAACCCAGATACTGAACTTTAGCCTGGCTATCATGCTAGCACTTGGATGAGACCAGAACCCCAATCATAAAATGCCTGAGCACTAATTTAAAGTAGAAACAGTATAGTGTTGCAATTTAGAGCAGGACAATGGAAATAAAAATAATTTTTCAATGTAACTTTTGTTCCAGGACACCTGAAATCGAACAGACCGACAGCCTATTATTTGCTGAATAAAGCATTTCGGAGCCTCCTAATTAGTATCTCTTTTTATAAATCACAACCCATTAATTACCAGTTCAGGACAATTAGTTTCATGATCTGTGCTTGACTTTCCCCTAAAACAAAAGAGATGCCCAACTTCTGACATTGCCGTTTCTCCAAGTATTGTCCTGGCCCTGAGTAAGTTTTATTCTCATTCACTGACATGTTGACAAATTACTGGATTGAAAAAGAAAAGAAAACTAGGCTAAAGCCAATCACAACAACAAAGAAAAAAGGAGAAAAAATACTGCATAAAATTTAAAGGCAGAAGAACCATAATTCTCCAGCTTATGTTGTGCAGGAGGACAGACTAGATAATCATAATGGTCCCTTCTGGCCTTCAAATCTGTGAACAGACCAATGGTCCATACTCTGGCAACCTGTTTGCGTGAGTGGGCAGCACACGATGCTTCAGCAGAATATGTAACTTTCCCCAGGATGTCCCCAGGCTTGCAGTTCTGTAACACCAGGCGGCTTTTCTTCCTCAGCTCAGCAGAAGAGGCTTATGTACTGAAGCAGGAGGGGTGCTAGCCCTCATAATGAGAGCTAGGTGGAGAATGGTAATTCGCGTTCATGGAGGATTTTAAGATTCTTAAATCGGGTTTAGTTCCAGTTCAGAACGGAAACCAAAACCTTCAAAATTCTCTATAAAAATCAAGTTACTGTTCTCCACCCAGCTCTACTGGGTGCCCCAGCCCCAGGGTGGGCTGCCTGGAGGGCTGCACTCGAGCCAGGAGGCCTGGGAGCCAGGCAGGCCGCTGAGGGGTCAAGTGGGTGAGTTGGTAGGGAAGCAGGCAGGTCTGAGCTGGAATTCAATCAAAATCTCCATGGTCCCGCCGAGTGTTTCGATGTTGAAGAACTAGCAAATTCTGATGAAAAAAATGTTCCATCAATGTTTTTCTGACCAACTCCGCTTGTGATTGTTGTCCTAGCTAGCGCCACTCCGGAGGCTATCCTCGAGCTTGTCTACACATACAGCGTCAACCCAGCGCTGTCTACACCAGGGGTGAGATTGGTATAACTGTGTTGCTCAGCGGTGTGGAAAATCCGAGCGACATAGTTATACCCACATAAGTCTGTAGTGTAGACCAAGCCCTAATCATATTACATTCAAATGCATCTTCAGAACATGCCATTTCAATTGGGAGCAACCAACCAGAGAAACATCTAAAAAAAAAAACTATACTGGGACATAACACGCCACCTTTACATCTGGTCACAGAGTGTATTTGGGCTGTGTAAAGAGCAGCTCTTCTGCAAATACTTGTCTTGATGACCCTAGTGCATTATTCATTGGTTTTCCTGCTCCTAAGTGAAATAATGTCCTGAAAACACATTTGAATTTAATACAAACATCAGCTTGGTGGAGAGAACTATACTCAAGTCCAGTGTTTTAAAGTCTTGCCAGGGCTACCCACTGAGCTGGCCAACAAGAGGCGCTTATGCAGTGGGCTCTTGTCTCAATTCTTTCCTCTCCCCATGTGCATCTATGAAAGCAAACAGGGAGCTGGTGGAGCAGCTGCTACTTAAGGGGGAGGTGTTCCCTGGCCCTCCCCTCCCCACTTGCTGGGAGCTGGAAAGGATCCTAGTGGCTGTCACTAAATGAGGTGTGATATATGTGATCATATATCACACCAATGTGATGTATGCCACCATGTGCCAGCAATGCCCCTCTGCCATGTACATTGGCCAAACCAGACAGTCTAAGAATAAATGGACACAAATCTAACATCAGGAATCATAACATTCAAAAACCAGTAGGAGAACACTTTAACCTGTCTGGCCATTCAGTAACAGATTTAAAGGTGGCAATTTTGCAACAGAAAAGCTTCAAAAACAGACTCCAATGAGAAACTGCTGAACTTGAATTGATATGCAAACTAGATACTATCAGTCTAGGCTTAAATAGAGACTGGGAACGGCTGAGCCATTACACACATTGAATCTATTTTCCCCCATGTTAAGTATCCTCACAGCTTCTTGTCAAACTGCCTTAAATGGGCCATCTTGATTATCACTAGAAACGTTTTTTTTTTCTTCTGCTGACAACAGTTCATCTTAATTAATTAGCCTCTTCGAGTTGGTTGGGCAACTCCCACCTTTTCAGGGTCTCTGTATGTATATATATATCCTCACTATATGTTCCATTCTATGCATCCGATGAAATGGGCTGTAGCCCACGAAAGCTTATGCTCAAATAAATTTGTTAGTCTCTAAGGTGCCACAAGTACTCCTGTTCTTTTTGCGGATACAGACTAACACGGCTGCTACTCTGAAACCTGTCAAATGAGGTGAGTTCCTTTGTTCTGGGGTTGGAATCTTCGTGGTGTTAACAAAGCCAGCCTTGAGCAAAGAGACTTAGGCTACATCTACACTACAGGGGGGGCTCGATTTAAGATACGCAATTTCAGCTACGCGAATAGCGTAGCTGAATTTGATGTATCGCAGCCGACTTACCCCGCTGTAGGGACGGCGGCAAAATTGACCTCTGCGGCTTCCCGTCAACGGCGCTTACTCCCACCTCTGCTGGTGGAGTAAGAGCGTCGATTCGGGGATCCCCAAGAGGTCAATTTCTACCCGCCAATTCAGGCGGGTAGTGTAGACCCAGCCTTGGACGACCTGGAGTTTGAGGCTTTACTTAATCTTCCCTAGCTGGCATGTCTGCCCACCAGTTTATAGCGCTAAAAACCAGTGTGCTTAAGAGTTAGAAAGTCAAGTACTCACATCCTTTGGTTTGATCTGTTTAGAACACCACCACCCTACACTCTGTGGTTAGGATTTTCAAAAGAGCCTAAGGGAATTGGGCACTCACATCGCATTGAAATGTAATGGCACTGGGGCATTTTTCTCTCTTAGGCTCCTTTTCTAATCTGGCTGCTGGATGCTAGGTTCCCAAATCCCATAGTAAGGTACAGTAACTCCTCACTTAAAGTTGTCCCGGTTAACGTTGTTTCGTTGTTAGGTTGCTGATCAATTAGGGAACATGCTTGTTTAAAGTTGCGCAGTGCTCCCTTATAACGTCATTTGTCAGCCGCCTGCTTTGTCCACTGCTTGCAGGAAGAGCAGCCCATTGGAGCTAGCTGGTGGGGGCTTGGAACCAGGGTTGACCACCAGCCCCCCTATCAGCGCCCCACTCTCCTAAGTTCCCTGTGCGGAAGCTGCCCAGCAGGCTATCAATTGTCAGCAATTCAGCTGTCCCTCCCCCCACTGCCATGTGCTGCTCCTGCCCTCTGCCTTGGAGCAGCTCCCAGGAGCCTCCTGCTTGCTGTGCAGGGGGGAGGGGGGAAGAGAGGGGCTAATATCAGGGTGTCCCCCTCCCTCCTGCTCCTGGCCCCGCTTACCCCATCTCTATAGAGCAGGGTGGGGCACGACAGGTCTCAGGACGGAGGGAGCTTGCTGGCAACAGCTGCTGTCTCAACTTGCTGATCTACTTAAAAAGGCAATGTACTTAGAGTGTGGTCAGTGTACTTAAAGGGTCAATGTGCATCTCTCTCTCACACACAGACGGTGTGTGTCTCTGTTTCTGTCTGCCATGCTGTCTCCCCTCCCTCCATTTGTGCTGCCTTGTAGAGTGTGAGGCTACATTAACAACAATGGGTTAACCCTTGAGGGCTCAGCCAAGTGCTAGTTCATCATTTAGCAGTAAGACATTCCCTGGGAAATATCCCACCCTATTGCACCCTCTGACTCCACCACCTCAACCAAGCTTCACAATCATCATTGCTGTGTACAGTATTAAATTGTTTGTTTAAAACTTATACTGTATTTATATATATAATCTTTTGTCTGGTGAAAAAAATTTTCCTGGAACCTAACCCCCCATATTTACATTAATTCTTATGGGGAAATTGGATTTGCTTAACATCGTTTCGCTTAAAGTCGCATGTAAGGCCTGCCCTGTACCGTGAGGAGCAGCAAGGAGGGGAGAGCAGCTCCCATGAGGATGCTACATTCCCCTGC